>NC_135776.1:2068116-2303204 GCF_028453695.1 Augochlora pura | reverse complement strand
ACACATATAAAATACATGTTTCGAACACGTCAAGAATTTCTCGTAGACGGTTCCAGTGGTTGTCAGTGATCAAGAAAATTTAGGATGTGATTTTGGTACTACTGGGTGATCAGCTGTTTAAGTCGGTTCACGATGACAGACGGAGAAATCTCGAGGAGGTAACAGTTAACAATGGATGATTCAGTGTTGTGAACATTTCATCGAAGCCGCTTCGAATAATTGGCAAAAATGGCTACGAGAAATTTAACAGAACCGTACGTTTTAATGCGGAACAATGCGTTGCGAAGTAGACGCATATATCCCGAGCAGGTATTGTGCTTCTAACCTCGTGATAACGGAGAAATTTACAATTTCTACGTGAATCGAATAATTCATGTAGAAAAGTTCGAATGAAATTGTAAATGGACCGGTCTATCTTTTCAGAATCTATCCGATCGAACGGCACTGGTAGCTTCGGAGTCCGACAGTACCGACAACGTAGAGTTAAACAATATCAATTTGGAAAATAGCGCACCACCTGTTTGGATAGATGCTTTTCTACAGACGCAAGAGATTTTAAACAAATTACGCGTGAAAGTAGACTGTCTGGTAGAATTGCAAGGGAAACAGTTAACCAGGCCAACGTTGGACGATACGTCGCAGGTTTGTCAATGACATTAACAGACAAGACACCCTTGTCGCGTCGCATCGAAAGTTAACGAGTTACTGTAACAGCCGTTGCACAGTGCCACTGTAATAATTGTCAGAGAAAATCGTTAAAAACATGTCTACAGGAAGAAAGGCAAATGGAACAACAGACGCGAGAAATTGGACGATTATTTTCAAACGCTTACCGACAAGTGCAAAGTATAAAAACCGCAGCCAGGCATGCCATTAAGCCAGTTGAGCGTCAATTAGCGACCAGCGCGGTATCTGCTCTCTCAGCTGCTCTGCAAGAGCTTGCCCTTCAATATAGATCCGCTCAAAATCATTATTTGACGCGTACGTATCCTACACAAGCAATTACCTCTAGTATTGTCGTACAAATAATTTTTCGGCTGAGATAATTAAAAACTTATTCGTATCGTTTCAGAGATTCAATCGAGGGAGGAGAGAAGCAATCAATTTTTTACCGAAGATCAATCGATATTTTCGAACAATGCCACGAACGATACGTGGTTGTTGGACTACGAGCAAACGAACGCCGAATCTTGGTACGAAAACGAACAACGTCAAGATTCTGTACTTTTACAGTTGGAAGATCCAAAAGATAGAATGAAGTTTGCTATGGAAAGAGAAGAACAAATTGGCAGTATAGTGCAAAGTATAGCCGATCTCCGACACATATTCGAGGTAATATGCTTCTTCTGGAATTACTAAAAGTTTCGAAGTTTCATTCAACATTCTCCCCGAACAGGATTTAACGAATATGGTCCAGGACCAAGGCACTATTTTGGATAGAATCGATTATAACATTGAACAAACCCAAGTACAAGTGCAGGAAGGTTATAAACAATTGAAGAAGGCGGACACTTATCAAAGGGCCAATAAAAATTTGTACTGCATAGTTGTTCTTGCAGGAGCTATTATTTTGGTTAGTTGTCTTTTCGTTGTATTCAAAACATAAGGCAAGATGTAAGGTTTACATGGATCGGGCAATATCCCCACCCGCTATATAATAAAGTTGTTATTGCTTGATATTTCTCAGAAGGAAATACCATTGTCGTGTAGTATACATTCTGTGCGGTATCAAACATTCAACAAAAATGGGGAATAGAGTTAAACTAGTATACAATGCAAATCTTCAGTTTGTAAATTTCAAAATTCACATCTCAAATTTTAAATTAACTATCAAATAAAAAGAATATTGTTGTACACATACGCAACAATCGGAAGCTCGCGCGTTTTCTGATAAACTTTCAAACATAAAGAGGCACGTTTTACGTGAAACCATCGAGTTCTTTTTTTTTAACATAAAAAAATATGCAAGTAAACATATGTATGAACGTTATACGATTTTTCACAATGTCAACGTAAATATCGTACCGGGCCGATTGGACTCGGAGATGTGTTAATAAACAGCAAGATCTATAACGAAACATTTTGATTCAAGTGATCTGTAGTTGGAACAATGTTTATATCTAACATTGTGAGATACCTTTACCTCCAATATTGCACCTTTTATAACTGACAGACACCGATTCTTTTCTCGTTTAATCGCATCTAGCCAACCCAACGAACGCGTTACTCAAGTATTTACCAACATCATACATAGATTGAGCGTTTCAAAAAATGCTACCCTGTAAAAAGTATTGCTGAATTGGCCATTTGCGCCGATCTGTATGACTGTAGCGTGGTACTTGTTGCGAATTATCTAACCGGTTGTCTTGTACTCGATCGTTGGTCGCAGTCCTGCACGGATAACAATCGTACCGGCATGTGGTTCGGGCTCGCCTCAGGTAGTAGATGTCGTCAATGTGTGTGCTAAAATTCCGAACGCCCCACCGAGTATGTAACGTACAAAATTATCACCGACTAAGGGTCCCAGAGCATAGAGTCCAGCTTTCGGCGACTCGATCACCTCGTATGTAAAGTCGTCTACCTCTATCGGATTCGATTTACTGTCTATGAATTTGTCCGGCAGTTTTCCGAGGCTAATGCCGCCGCTTTCGAGGTACGATAAGTTTGGTTTGGAGCCTGCGAATGGTAATACCAGTTGGTTTGTATTCATGACAAAAGTGGTACGACACAATTATCCAGAAACGGATACGTATACACATACACCTACCGATCAGTATCGCGACGATCGATACGCGAAACGAGCACACCCGACCGTCCGGAGACGATAGCGTGGCTGCTCGGATGGGCTCGTTGGTGTTGCGATTGTTCCCGGCTTCGGATATCTCGAGCAACGTATATCCAGGCAACGCGCTGTACAGAGGGTAATTTTTACCACCGTCCTCCATCATTTCGTACACTTTGTGATACTCTGGGTACATGGAACTGGGAAGACCCAACAGTTTCTTGTACTTGATGCGTTGCGCTTCCTCGTCTTCCGATTTACTCCACTTGTCGTCCTCGGCGTGGTATGAGGTGTCTCGGAATGCGTGCAACACGGGAATGCCTCGGAAACGCGCGGACATGATCGCATCGGCCGCGCTCAGTCCTGCTCCGATCACGAGAACGGGCATGATTTGTTTCGCAGGTTGCTCGTCCGATACAGAATCTGTAGCCCGACGTCGTCTATGGTTGCGTTCGCATGTTCGGTGGAACAAGGGCGCGTCCACGCGTGTCTGTTGGTCGATCAACCTATCCAACTTCATTTCAAGATCGTTTAAATTGTGTGTCACCCACTGGGGCTGTGAATCCTCGCCAGGTATCCCTAACCGATTTGGTAAGTCGGTGCTGCCAGTAGCGAGAACAACCGCCTTGCACCGGTACCGAAACGGCTTCCCGGTCTCTATTACGAACCCCTCTACTATCCATCCGTATCGCGAGTCCTGTTCGCATTCCTGCGAAACGCGATCGGCCCTTACGGAAGTAACCATGGTTCCGCTGCAACACCGCATTCATTGTTCCAAGCCTAACCGTATCGGCTCAACCGTAAAGACTAAACAATAGAAAGCGATAGAACGTTGGAGTTGGACTTACCATCGAAAATATTGCTCTAGTCTCTTTATCCGTATGTAGTCGTCGTAGTAGGCGGCCACTGTCCCGACAGAAATTCTACTAGCTGTTTTATGCGTGTATGATTCCGTGGGGTCTGTAGAGTTGGTTTTCCGAAGCTGCTCGGACTCTACCATCGTCTCCCACTCTCTGATATCCAAGTCTGGCAACGACATCCATCGGTTCAAACTGATGGTCAGTACGTTCGGATCCATTGACTGAAATAGTTGTAGAAGCGTTAAGAAGACCGAACAAATTGTCGAATGGTCGAACAAAAATGCGACAATCGATTACCTGCCACGCGCCACCTGGTCGGCCCTTACCGAGCACGACGTGGTCGATCAGTTTGTGCTCGGGATTCTGCTCCCGAGATTTCCAAGTAAGAAGAGACGGCACGTCGAAGCCACTGTCTACGCCGGGATGCTGCAGTTGATCCATGAGAAGGGCCAAAGGTCGGCCACCTATCCTACCCTCTATCCCAGAAGAGAGACACTTGAGTTTGCACCTTGTGCTGCGTGCCAAACAACCGTCTTGGCCTTTCCTCTCGCATCCATCGAACCTGCTCTGCCGTCGCTGTTGGTTGTTAGTTCCGTTTCTTTCGAAGTCAACCTCGTTATTTGCTACGCTAGAGCACAGCCTGGCGGTCAGCATCTCGTCCCCGGGATGCGGCTCGCCCGTATAGTACGGCCAGTTTCCAGCGAGCATGTAGGAAAGGCAAATGCCGCTGGGTCCATTTCCTGCGAACCCGTGAAAATGAGTTATCAACTGATCGTTTTATTCGCTTACTCTTCGCACTCTCTTCTACCTATAATTACCACCAGCGCGTACCTATTATTACCACATCCTTGTAAAGGTCGTTGGTTTCCTCGTCGTCGCAACAACTCTGCATTGTTACTTTGATTCCGCAAACTATAAAAAAAATAACAATTGAATCCGGTAAACAAATAAAATCTGCGAATTGTCGGAAAATTGTCGTGAGCAACCGAGGCGATGTAACGCGATCGATGCACGATTTTGAAGTACTGAAAACGGCTCGAGCGCGAGCGATTACGCGTAAATACTGTGTTGTCAGTGTGGGAAAAAACGATCGTGGAGATCCGCGTCGAGTTTCATAAATTGCCGTCGATCGATATTCGCAGCGCGCAAAAACAGTTCCTGCAAGTAACGGGCATGAGTCGGCTCGCGACGAAGTAGCTGCATCACGATCGCTTATCGACGCGTCGATAAACACGTTCAATCTTCAGATTTCGTGAAACCTGACAAATCTTTCGCAACGACGCTCCGCTTGCCGATGGACAATATTGAAACGAATTTACGCGGAATCGTGGAAAATCTTGGCTCGCGATGCCATCGCGATATTGCGCAAGAGATCACAATTACGCGGCGATAACGTGGCGAGGGAGTCCGCGCGCTCAGCGCGATACTATTTTGTCCGTTTGCACGTGCGAGTTCTAGCGACACGTTCCAGACCTCTGCTTTACGTGTGCCCGTATTTATATCCACATCTACGATAATCCGGTGAGAATTGTACCGGTTATTATGCTTTCACGAAAACCGTCACGGAAACGAGTACGCAACTACGACTTCTGATCGATCTCTCTAGCATGATTAGCAATTAATGTGGCACCGGCCGCTGGCGGAGATTTTTTTTTAACATCGCGGAAACTACCGAAGACTTCGCCTCCACAAAATGCCGATTCACTCTGATAAGAGAACCGCACTGTACTATCCCTCTTGGGTTTAATTGGAAATTTCAGTCGCGATGATTCACAATTAAGACAGTCGCAGTCATCACTCGAGCCATTAATCTGCAACGCAGTGCCACCCGATCGTCACGGATCGCAGAAGCGATTACAGTAACTGTACAAGCGGACAGGAGAGTTCCAGGAAGAAAATAAATCGAGGAATGACGCATTCGTAATGAGGTATCGTGGTCACACCGGTGATCGTGAAACGCCTATCGGACGACAATGACCTTGGCATCCTTCCGCGAGAAGCATGTGGTGCCGGTTCAACTGGTTGAACGTCGTGCGCACTGTACACAATGGCAAACCCGTGGTCCTCTCGTCCGAACCAGTGGACGAATTACCTTGCGATTGATGAACTCTCATATCATTGGACAAACACGAAATTTGTTTTGTCGGTGGATGCGCGTTGACCAGTGCTTCGTGGATCGAGAAAGGCCGACACGCCAAAGCCGGAACCAAAGCCGAGCACGAGTGGCGCCTCACTGGCTCACTGCACAGGATCAGTGTGACTAACAAACCTTCCACTGTACGCTAGTCAAAGGAAAGTGTGAACATGAGGGACATCTCTACGTTGCAGACAAACGGTCGCACTGTACAGGATCCACGCACGCGAACGATTGACATTACACTGTTCCGTACGCGGAAAGAGGAATGCAATCCAATGTGTGCGTCATTGACTTACGGGAGAATGTTTCCCACCGCGGAAGGTCACGATATGAACCGTATCAGTATATTTACATTTTTTTTTCAATATTAACTGTGTTCGCAGCTCATGACTGTCTGCATATCAATGGCATAATTGTTGCGTACCGTCTAGATAAGAAAAACGGCACTGTCACATTTTGATCGACGACTCGAATCGATAACCATTCACTCTGACGGTGACTTCACGTTACGTCACGCTGCGTTACGTTACATTCTATCGATGTCGGTTGCGGACGTTACGACGGGTTGCAAGACCGCCCTCATATTTCCATTAATCCTAGGAATCGATTGAGCAACCTACAAAATTGATGACTACCTTGTGCCGCGAGCCCCAGCGTACACGACCGAAGGTCGGGTGTCGGATCAGCTTGCTTTCTTTCCTTTTAATCCCTTTGCGTAATGCTTCACTTGCAAAAAAACCGGTTGTGCCTTTCACCATTCGATTCCCTGAATCTCCGAAGAGTAAGCGTAGCGTTACCAGACTGTATGGATACTTTTACATGCGACCCAACGGTATTGCGGCTTTGATCTTTGTTACGTACAGTTTACACGGAATTGCCGGCTATATAATCTCTAGTGCAATCTTGTTAGTAAACTGTTCCTCGAAATGGAATTATGTGTTGTCCGTTTATGATCTCGCGATTAATCTTGCGGTTTACGGTTCACGGCATCCCGATGGCTGGGTCCGGCGTTTTCTGTTTTCCGTCGGCAAGTTCTGTTACTATACTCGTATTCGTGCTATTTTATTTACGTAAATTACGCTCTGTATTACAGGTAATTTTCCATCGACTAAGAACGGTAACCCGGTATCTATTGACAAAGGCTAAACCGGCTTGAAACTAGCACGTGTCTCTTAGCCAATATTTTCCACGAGCTGTCTCTTGCCTATTTCGATGGTTATCTAATTAGCTAGAAAACCGAATTGATTGGCCCGATCTATTTCAATTATCCTTATTCGGTTTTTATCCGGCCAGTCCGGGCGATTAAAATCGTGCGCGCCGATGTCGCGTTTCTCTGCCGTATTGTTTATCTATTCGATGTAATCTTAGCTTTTTCACCGATCATTGTCACGGCTGGAAAAATTTTCTAACTTGTCAGGGATTTACGTAACTCATCTGTAGCGTCATTTAGAAAAAACGATGACGCGCGCTAAAAATAAAATTTACACTTCTGCGCTCAAGTCGAATCATGTCTAATTGTATTTATGTAAACCGCACCATTCTTATCGTTATCTTACGTGCCCGTGATAACCTCGTTGTTTCGCAACTTTTACATTTTTAAATTTTATAAAACGAGGCTCCTTCGCCGTTCGAGGAGAACACGTTTCTATGCGACACCAGTTTTTTTCGAATCGAATTTCATAACGATACAAGAGAAAGAATACGATGGTTGCGCGTTGCGTTTCACCGGTCGCGAATTGTTAGACGTTGTTTATGCAGATTTTGAAATACCTGTGTCGCTATCAGGCCGTCGAAGCATCCCCCTTAACGTGTACAGCGGACTCGAATTTGTACGGCTGTACAGAAATTTCGCCGGAGGATATATCCCACCGCCGCCGAATGCTCCTTGCCATCATTTTCAACCCGTTTCGCACTGTGTTGTCGTGACGATTCCTGTTCAAATCGTTCTCGTGTTTATCGATTCGACGATGGGTTTGGTTTTGAATTCGACAGCAATTTCTCACCACGACACACCGCTTTTCTCAATATCAGCGCACGGCTCTGAACAAGATCGTTACAACTGACAGAAATGTGTGCATACGAGACAGTACACATACAGATATGCACAGGTTCTGAACGCATCGCGACTTTATTATGGAACACGGAATAGGTTAGGCGTCGTTAATCACGACACATGGCAACACTCCCTTCCTAACAACGCAGGCGGACTGCCGGTAGCGAAGACTGCTCGAGACATCGAGACAACCTCTACCACATATTTTCGAAAATTCTATTACGTAGATGAAATCGTTATCCAATGATCTCCTTAACTCTAACTAACAAATAATTTAATTTTCCAACACTCTTTACCTTTGGTATATTTTCGTTTCAACGTTCAGATTTGTGTAACGATCTTATCCACCAATGTCGGAAGTGCGCGCGTAGTTATGAGATTTTTTAAATCACCGTTTGAATTACAAGTTCACCTTCAACTGGTTCTTCTTTTTAGTGCTATCGTAAGTTATTGCGTATTTAATGTTTATTTACTACTTGGAACATTCTCGATTAACCCTAGTTTACAGCTATCTACACGACACTTAAATTTCAACGACATTCAAATTAAAATACGATCGAATACATTGACTACTATAGAGCGCCACGATCGTATGCTATCTGAACGGTCACATGCTTTAAACTGGCATTCGTATTTTTTTTATATATATTAAATATACTTTTTCCTCTGTCTCTTAACAAATATTTGTTCATTATTTACACCGATAAAAGTAATATTCGACCGTAATCGTGGCTATCTATATCCCGTATGTATAAATACACGTATCGAACTTCCCTAGACCGACAGCGCCATCTGTAGTGATTCGTATGAACTACGATGTGGAATTTACGACCGTATACCGCGAAAACGTGGCGGGAAGTTCGATTTGAATAATTCCGACTGGCACAACGAATGCCGCATAAAATTTAATACAACTTTCAAGTGAAGGGTGACAAAGTTCATTCGTTTAGGAAAAATATATAGTTTATTGATGCATACCTCGGAAAAAAATCTCTAATTTGGTAAATTAGAAAATCCGCTGTGAACAAAAATGATTCTGTCTGAATTTTAACGATCACCGCTATCGTTGAAGACGATACAGAACATTTTCTAAATGAATTCTAAATTCACGCGATAATGCATTAATCGGTTTGTAATTGGGTGGCTGGATCTGTGAGAGGTACATAAAAAACTTGCAACAACTTTTTCTTTAAGATCGTGCCATCGGCATTTTTATCCACTTGCAGGAAATCTTGGAATCCTTCTGCGGCAACTACTGGACAAATTAGACGTCCTCCAGTAGCTAATTGGTTTATCAACTAGAACAAGCGAATCTCGTGTATTTATTCGCTGTCTATTCTTAGCAGATTCCTTAAGATTTGGATTATTGAAATTGAGGTTTTCATACCTCTTGCGGCAATGTTTCCGCCGCTGCTCCAACGTGAATTGCA
The DNA here is from genome assembly GCF_028453695.1 of Augochlora pura. Taxonomy (NCBI): domain Eukaryota; kingdom Metazoa; phylum Arthropoda; class Insecta; order Hymenoptera; family Halictidae; genus Augochlora; species Augochlora pura. The sequence goes on along the minus strand of NC_135776.1, from coordinate 2,293,942 downwards.
TTGTAGGGGCCGTCGGCAGAATGTCCCAATCTACCGTCTCCCACTAAGCGCATTTACAATGACCTCATGTTAAACTTCCGTCTATCATTTTACATAACGCACGACAAAGTCATAGAATTCTTGAACAGAGTCCCGTTCGATTCTTCCTGATAAGGTACACAACCTACTCCACGTGGGTGGATTACGGTTATATAGCGTTTGTACGCATCTGTTATTTTCAAATTCTTGAATGTATCAGAAGCGTGTATGATTTAATCGCAAAAAAAGAGACCGCGTCTTTCTTTTTTATCGGATATTATCTATTAACGACTGTGCAACAGATTAAAAAACGGCAACGCGTCTTTAAATGTTTGAGATTCTTACCAACAAATTTAATTCGACCATCTCTGATGAAGTGAGGACAATCGACCAGTACATTTTTCGTCGATATTTCAATCAATTCGGGGATGTGATCGACGCCGACTACATGACCACGTGAACCCACCATAAATGCCATGCACGCCGTCAAGTAACCAGAACCAGAACCAATGTCCAAGGCTTTGGCTCCTTCGAACAATTGATCAGAGAGGACAGATAACGCGTACGCATGCTGCAACCATAGATTGATCCTATCAAATTGTTTCTTGGAAGATATCAATGACCACCTCTGAATCGCTTACCATGTGAGGAGCACTAATGGTTACATTGTATCCTATTCTCCTTGGTCGATCAAGATATGGTTCAGGCTCATGACAGTACCTTGCCCTGTCCACAGCCAGCATTGCAGCTTCTGCTTTGTCAGTTGTCACGATGCCAGCTTCTGTAATTTTCAGCTTGCTATAGTTAGAGTTTTCTAAACAGTAGTAACAATTTGTGTCGGCCTTACTTTTCAATTTAGTAACCATTTCTTGATTGGTAGTTCCACTGCAGCGCCATGCCATGTCTTCTTGGGAGATTACAACGAAGCCGAGAACTGAACGAACGTGTCTGCTTGTCGATGACCAAATGACATGCAATAAGAAAGACATATATATATGTCAATTAATTTCAAGTATCTTTGCTAAGGACATAGCCTATCTGTCAAACTATTTCAGAGGCGTGTATGGCCTAAGAATGCTGTTACACATTCTCGAGATTACATATCGTGTTTCGTTGGAATATTTAGAGAGGAAACATAATTGATAAACGTTTCGAATAGAAATAATGAAAAATATTTACTCCGTTTACCTACCACAGAACTCGACCAGACCATCAACATCACTGGCGCTGATATCGCGCGGACAATATGGCCACCAATATGTATGGCAGATACAAAATAACACCGAAGATTGCCGTACAATGTATAGTGGTGGAAGAAAGAGAACGAAGGGACTTGACATGAATTCACTTCGACGATTTCGCAACATTTGTCGAGAAACGGTGTCAGTCGCAAATCGTAAACGAAGCTTATCGAATTCAGAAGATGCTTTAGCAATATCAAATACTACCTGGTTCGTTGTGTACCTGGTAAGGGTGTTATGTATAGAACGTACTTATGTATGTATCTGCTTTGCGAATCCTAACTGAACAGGTGCAACAAAGTCCATATATTATATATGTATAATTTTCTGTTCTCGTAAATAGATACATGCATACGAAATGAATATGTTAAAATGCATAGAACGCAAATAGATCGTGGATCAAGATCGCAACGATCGAATCTTTTCGATAATTTCGTGATGTCACGTGATTTTCTTTCGCAATGATGCAGTACCATTTTCGTACGGAATCTGGGGAAGAAGTTATTTATTGCCGCAGGCTGCAGGATTTTCATTGTAGGCACTGGATTTGGAAACGTTGACGAACCAATTAATGAAATCAAAAATTCTTATCCGTTTTTGCATTATTCTGCATATGCCTCGTGCATAAATTAACTGAAGACAACCGCTTACGGGAAATGATCGTTACGATTCCCTCTTATAGGTCGTAAATTAGTCTTATCGGGGAGAGGTGATAAAGTAGATCGATGGTAAATCAAAGACTACTATGCACTTGAATACATAGCTAACAACACAACCATATCCATACGTGTGTGATTCTACCGGAATCGATTTTCTCGTGGAAACCGCAAAAGCTATGAAAATTGCGAAAAAGGTAAAGAGAAAAGAGGCGCGTAAATTTCGCGATGAAGACGCTGATAGAGGACGTAGATAGGCGACCGTGTTTGTTCAGCACACAACGGTGCTCGCACAACATGCGGTCACACGTACGAGGCGAATACATACGTCGACCGAAATGATAAGCGGGATAAATTCGATTTGTTCGGTAGCCGAGCGGATACCGATTGGTATAAATTGGAGGTGGTATCGTTGATCGGTTACGGTAAAGGTGAAAGACTATGGTGAATCAATCGTTAGACGAGTCGATAGCGGAAACAATTAGTCGGTAGATCCTTCGATACCAGTACCCGGATCTCGTTGTCTAAAGTTTCAAGATCGATTGAAAGGGGTTGCATCTGGTGCGCGTCGCGATTATCGTAAACAAAAGGAAAGCATGGCACAGACAAGAAACAATATCGAGCCGGGGAAGCTGCGACAGCTTTTCGTAGCGGTCATGGGTGAGTCTAGGTCTTCGCAACGCTTTAACAGATATTACTCGTAGAATAACGACGAAGTCACGGATGAATTTTCCGTTTCAGTGAACGTTGCAACGCTGACGTACGGAATATCAGTTGGCTGGCAGTCCCCGATGATGCCGGTGTTGCAAAGCGAGCATCCACCGGTAGGCGAAGAACCGATGACGAACGAAACCGCATCCTGGTTGACGGCGATCATGTGCGTGGCGGCTATATTCACCACCTTAACGGTTGGCAAGATAACGGAGAAGTACGGCTGCAAAGTTACAGGGTGTTTGGCCATGGTACCCTGTCTCGTGTCCTGGTTGGTCATAGAGTTCGCCACCCAGCACTGGCACCTCTTGCTGGCCCGGTTCTTCGCGGGTGTGAGCGGCGCGATGACCTTGTTCCTGATACCGCGCTACGTTTCCGAGATGTGCTGCGACGCGATACGCGGAATGTTGGGCAGCCTGTTGTCGTTGATCTTGAACAGCGGCATCCTCTTCACCTACATCTTCGGCGGGATGCTGTCGTTCCACGTGTTCTCCATCGTCGCGTTCGTTCTACCACTCGTAGCGTTCGTGATTTTCCTGTTGGTGCCGGAATCGCCAATGTATCTCGTACGGCGCCGTCGGCTTTTGCAAGCTGCGAGGTAACCCCGTAATCGCGTTCGCTTCAGCGTCGCGCTTGCTATGTTCCGTTCGTCTTGTCTGGCAGATCGGTGAGATGGTTCAGGGCAGGCCACGAGCCAACGGTGCAACGGGAGATGCTGCGGCTGCAGGCGGAAGCGAAGGAGCTCGCCTCGCAGAAGCCGATACGGTTGTCGGACCTGTTCCGAGACAAAGCGACGATCAAGGGGTTGGTGATCTCGATGGGTCTGTTCGGAGGTCAACAGCTTTGTGGAATATTTGCCATGGTAAAGAGATAGAGATCTGGTAAAGATTAAGAGACCGAGATAGGATCTCACAACTTACTTAATATTGTGATATCACTAATGGTAGAGATACTTAGATGGAAACGTTTAGACGAATCATATTGTATATACATTTCTCGTTCGTAGATAAGTTATACGGAAACGATATTCGGAATATCTGGAAGCTCGTTAACGCCAAATGCATCGGCGATCATCGTCGGCGTCATACAAGTAATTGGCTCACTGTTGTCTACTTCGCTAATGGAAAGACTTGGCAGAAGACCGTTGTTGCTGATATCGAGTGGAGGAATGTGCATCTGTCACTACATACTCGGACTGTTTTGCTACGCGCAGATGCTACAGTACGACGTCAACTCTGTCAACTGGATCCCAATTGTAGCCCTGTCCGTCTACGTGATTGCATACAATTTGGGTTTTGGCCCGGGCCCATACGTTGTTTCCGCCGAGGTTCTCAGTCGTGATGTGTACGCTCCGATCATGACGGTGGGTCTGGTCACCGTCTGGTCTACCGGGTTCCTCGTGCTCAAATCATTCCCGAGCATAGTTGATCTGCTAGGCATGTACGGATGCTTCTTCCTGCTGGGCACCATATGCATATTTCTGTTCGCATTTATTTTCTTTTTGATCCCGGAAACGAAGGGACTGCCGATTCGCATGATCTTGGACAAGCTCAACGGACGAACGTCTCACGAGTTCGACGAAAGGGGACATGTCTCCTCCAAAGTGAGTGTTCAGAAGGATATGCCGATGTCAGAACAGGTGTGACGAGCTGGACCATCCATCAGTCTATTTACAAAATCGATCGCGTTTGATAACGCAAGAACAATAATAGAACAATAGAAGATCGAGAACAATTATCGCGACGATAAAAAAGGAATGCTACGATGGCGTCGCGCGATATATGATAGGGATTAGCATCGAAGTAATCATCAGTCATCGTTTAATCGCTTTCGTACATTTTTGTTGCCGATTTTCCGTTTCTTAAACGAGGTCGGTTCAAGATCTCCGTCACTATCACCCGTTTCGACGCGCGTGATCGTTTTCTCTTTGAACGTCCTCTGTAGCGGCGGTGGTTCCGCCTTGTCGAAGGCTGGCACCGGCGCAGTCGTCTTCTGAGGTAGTTGTGGCAGCTGCAAATCTACAGGCTTCGTCTCACTGAAATGCAGACGACGCGCAAATGAGGATTCGTCGTGAGACTGCCAATAAAAAAAGATCTATTCTATCGTTATCCTTCAATCGATGTACTTACACGATCCTGACCGTCTGCCACGCTCCGTAGGGATGCGATTTTTGGTACGATCCGCTGTAATCCCTTCTGTAAGGTCGCTGCTCTTCCTCCTGCTTCTCCTCTTGAGCCTCCTCCTCTCCGTCCCCAGTCGTTTTCACCGCATCCGTCGTCTCGTCGAGTCGGTTGCTCTCCGACCTCGATTTCCTCAGCTGCCTCGACCGTTCACGCTCCGCGTTAGCCCGTTTCTCCTCGTTGATCTCCTTGTTCGCTATCTCTTCTTCCTGCTTCAGTTGTTCCAGTAGCTCCTCTTGAAGGGCTTGCTCTCTCGCTTCCTCTTCTTGCTCGGCGAACGTCATGTAACCTTCCTCGGGTGGATCCCATGCGGTTTCTGTGGCCAAGCAGAACGCGAACGTTAAAGAATAACGCGTTGACCTAGCGACTCATCGAGCCGGCATGCTACCCAAGTACGCACCGTTCGTTTCGACGTGCCAATAGTATGTGTACCCTTCTGGACTGCGCGCCTCGTACCAGAGCTTGCGCACCGGTTTCGCCGAACGATCCTCTTCTTGAGCTTTCTTTCCCTTGCCCTTTCCCTTGTTAGCCTTGCCCTTCCCTTGATTCTTGTTCTCGGGTTTCGGCGGAACTCTGGGCTGATGTTGGTACTGCCTACTGGTTCGCGACAGTGTCGGGTCGCACGGATCGATCTCGTGAAGGAACTGGAAAAAATTCGCATCGTAAACAACGTTTCTGTTTCGGCGAGTAATGTTCGCAAGAGAGTGCCGCAACCTTTCCGTATCTACCTGTTGAGTTTTGTCTTTGACACCGGACGCCGTTCCCGGGGTCGTCGTCGCACGATTTCTACTCGGTACCTGGAACAACCAAGAATGTCTCGATCAATTCAAAAGATCCGCCGTTGTTGTACCATTTATCGGTCACGGTCCTACTCACGTTCACTCTGTTCCTCTTCTCTTCGATGATTCTGTCGGCGGTCATGTCTCTGGTGTTGTTCTCGACGTCCTTCAGATATGCGGCCATAGCTGCCTGAACCGTAAAAATTGTATAAACCTTTTGGCTTTTCTTTCCGTCGACCAAACGAAACCGAACTTACGCTCTCCATCTTCTTGATGTCGTCCTCCATCTTCCTATTTTGTTTCGCCTGCTTCGTGCTGTTCTTGTGTATTTCTTTGAGCCGTTTGCCGACATTGTCTTTGTGCTTCTTACCGCCCTCGTGGAAATCGATGCTCGGCTTGTTGTCCGCGATCCAACACTTGCAGAAATCGCAGAACTTTCTGCCCTGCGACTTCCAATAATCTGCCCTGGAACAGAGGAAACAAGGTGATAACAATTCGCTCTTGAATGAGCACAAGCCTTGGTTGTCGCGCGACGATTATCGTAACGGGGTACACTTCGCCTTCGCGTCGACGACGAATTAACGGGTAATTAGCCAGCGTCTCGGCGACCCTGAGAAAACCCTCGACCTCGAGAAGCCGTGGTCGCTTTCCTTTCTTTTCATTCTAGAATAGAGAAAGCCGAATATGTTTTCCTGGCAACGACACCAGTCCTCTATCTCTCTCTCTCTATCTCGGCTGAAGAGGTGTCATCGAGGATCGCAGAATTGCAGGCCGCAGGGGATGCATCAAGGCAAGGGTACCCGTCGTTATCGGGACCATCTTACCGCCGGCTCGCTAATTACCCGAATCGATCGTTCGAACTTTAAGATTTCAGCCGGCCGACGAGAGACGGTGAATCGCGCATCGAGGAAATCACAACTGTCCCAACAACGCTGCAGTCTCTATTAATAATAGCGGCTGTATTAATAGCGACACCGTTCTATAGATAGACGAGAGGGAGAGCTGCCTAGCTTGTAGCCGATTAGAGGTGCATTCGCATCGTAAATACGCATCGACTGGCCGCCTCGTTGTATCGCGTGTACTTTACGTAAACGAGCCAAGTCGAGTGTCGCGGAGTCCGAGCGAGTTCGCGTACTCGCGCAAACAACCCTCTCGACCACCTCGTGCGTCCGACGACGCGGGAGGTACACGGATCCGTAGAACGGACCTCGGTGGTCGGGGCGAGCTTCCGGTCGGTCGAGATTTCTCAAAATCCTGTAATCTAAAGTTTGCTCGCGCTGACGCGATCCCATTGGTTGTTCATCGACGTCGGCGTATATTTTCGAGCAGGCTTTTTGGCACGTGCACACTGGATCGTGATACGCGCGTGCATCTAATACGGTGACTTGTCGTCGTCGTGTCTATGCTCTACCGATGCCAGCTGGTGTCAGCGGACGTTGACGACCGTATCTTCGCCGGGAGGATCCTCCGACGAGATCGTCGAGGTCGATCCGACGATCCTCTTCGTTCTCTTAGCCGCTTACGAAATCGTTGTCTGTCGCGTCGGTAAGACGTCTTCGCCGATGACCTTGGAGGGGCCGGCCAAACGTAATTGGCATCCGCGAGATAATCGCGATAATTTATTTATATATCCGGGTAAACACCTAATTTTACAATAACGGAACAGAATATTATTTTCGACGATGAAGAGCTAGTAAGTTAGGCGATCGGTAGACTGCGGTTTTTACATGACGAAAATAACCGGATCGAATGCAAAACAGCCGCGTCTTGCAATTAAGCGTAGACATTTTTTATTTCACGCATAGGTTCGCAGTCTATTAATCGACTTTGAGGACTCGGTTCTAATCGTATAAAAATTGTCATTAACTATGAGATATTCTATGCAAAGCATAATCCGGCATCCTTTAAATCGCTAAATAAACAACCAGTTATTTTTACAATCAACTTCGATTCGTTCGCTTTCCGAAACAATAAATGATCTTGCTTGTTTCGGGCCGAAAGTTCTACGGCCGGCCACGAATTGCGGAATTACAGGTCGAGTAGTCCGTGTCCTGCCCGGCCGTTGTTTGACTTGGCGAGTAACCGACGTTTAATGGCACACGGCTTCGACTTCGTTTGCTTGATCGCGTAAATGTTTACCCACGATTTACACCCTCGAGCTCGCGTGTCCGCCCGTTTATTTCCGATGATTTAGGCGAACCCGACAGGCGAGACGGAAATTCCGTAAAAAAAAAAAAATTCCCCCGCTACGCTCCGATTATTTCCTTGTTTGTTTATCGCGCAGCATGTCGCGGACGAGTCTGCGAACGATCGTTCGGCTCGTCTCCTCCTCCTCCTCCTCCTCCTCCTCTTCTCCTTCACCTCTCTTCTTTCTTAACGTGCGCGTAGACACGCGGTAACGCGGGTTCGAACAGCGATCGCTCCGTTTTACGTTTCCTCGCTCGGCTGGAAAAAAAAAAGAAGAGCGAGTACGAGCGTTCTAATTTTACCATGGAGGGCTGTAAACACCTTTCGGCGTTCGAAAACCGCTTCGCGCCGCGCGCTTCGCCGGAGACAAGATCCGTCCGACGTGAACCGAGCACCACGATTTTTCTCCCAGCTTGCTTGGATCGCGTACGTCGACGTAGAGTGGTCGTTTACAAGCCGAGAAGACCCTCAACGTTGTACCGGATCGCTCAAAGCCACGGCTTGTACCCGATCAAAGTCGTGGAAAGAGAGAGAGAGAGAGAGAAAAGGAGAGAGAAACGTCTTGCTTCCGATTTCGGAATTTTTGCCGAATTTATCTCGTGGTAAACCGTAACGACGTACGGATGAATGGGATAAACGGAGTGAACGAGATGAATGGAATAAACAGGACGAACGAAATAAACGGAGCGAATGGTATAAAAATGGGGTTAAATGGAACGAACGGGGTAAATGGAATTGTGATTCACGCGGCTCCAGTAATTTCTAGCGGAGAGGTTTAATAATAGAGCAACTATGTCGTACTCTGAATCGATGAGCAGACGTTACATGACTGCATTGCGTTTCTATTATACATAGGGGAAGGTCGGTAAACATCTGTGTGTCGCGTACTAATAATACACTTCTATAGGTCAAAACCGGGCACCGTTTCTCTTTTGTCGGCGATAACTGCAGGTACATGCAGGAACGCCGAGAATCGAGGTTTCCCGGGTCGCGGCCGAGAGGCCGTCGTCGCGGGGGTAGCGTCGATCGATCGATTCGCCGAATCGGCGATCTATCGTTTCGAGAAAGGTGTTTCTTTTCAAGAAAATATGTTCGCTTTATTAACTTGCTTACACGTTCGGAGAGAATACGAACAGAGGTACAGAAGATCGGACACGCGGCGGTTAGCACCGACTAGACTAGACTCGACTAAATTGGTCCTAAATCGTTAGGATAAGCGTTTCACATTTTCTCTCCCCATTTCGCACAAACACACGCACACACGCTTACTTGGTTCGCGCGCTTAGAAAAATCTTACGGTTATCGATGTTTTTAGCGGCACGCCTTGGACCCTCGGACTTACATCTTAAATCTACTACGCGTTTACTCGGTCGATCTTATTTGGCTATGGCAAATCGTACGGAGCGGACGCGGAACGTTGCACAGAGAATTTGTGGAAAGCAGCTTCCAACCGCGGGGGGGCTGTCCGCTCCTAGGAACTACGAAGTCGACTAGAAAGTTCTTCGAAACTTATTGTAGGCGAACACACTCTTGGAATCTAAGTAGCCGACGGGAGACCGCGGTAGCCCCAGGGTTCGTTAACGAGCGCTCGTTGGAAACGCTCGAAACGAACGCGAACGGTGTCCGTTTATCGGATTACAGCCGCGTCGCGCATCCTTCTACCGGGTACGAATAATCGTATGCCCGTAAACATGCAAATTGAATTAGAGCTGATAATTGCAACGATCGGCGGTGTACAGGTTTACATCGGATTTGCAGACCGGGATAGCCTCGTGCGGGTTTCGTACAAACTTTCGCAGCCTGATCAACTCGTAACACCGCCTAAAAAGATGTGTAGGGATTCGCGTTAATCTTCGCCGGTTGGTGGTACGCGGGCAAGCGCCGCGTCACCACGACTCTACTCGTCCCCGCTCGATGCTATCCTCGACGACGCGTGGGATCATCGGCGCCCGGAGATTAAGGACGCGGCGTATCGTAATGTATGTACGATACGTGCGTCGCGTCGTGGATGGACTCGATTGGCAGTCGCGGCGATGGTAATCCATACCACGCGGACGCGAACGTAACGCGGATATTTTTCTACGCCTAGTTCGCTATCGTTCGGAAAATCAGGTACACTCGAGACGTACTAACGTTTCACGGATCTCGCGGTTTTTCGTTCTCTTTGATACGGCGCGCGTCGAAGTCGAAGTATTTTTTTCATAGGAATCGAATAAAGCGACGAAAAAGACTCAGCGGAGTGAAAAATCATTTCGACGAAGATGTATCACGATTTCGTTAGTTTAAAAATTCAAAAAATCCGAATTGATAGATAAATCTTGGATTTGAAATCAGGCCGTCGAAATCTACGGGAAATCATGTATAAGACATATCCTTACAAAAGTATACTAATAATGACTAAGTCATAATTTTGTTAAAATATTTCAAGTTTGACATAGGCAACGAAGGTTAAAAAATAGTCTAACTATCGAGTTGTTGCAATAGCAATTTTCCAAATAAATAGCTTGAAATAAAATCGAAGTTTTACTTCTCCAACTCACAATTTTTCCCTTACGCTGCTAAAACGTAAAAAAGACCGCGGGCTTTATCTCATCTCTATCGAAAGTTCTTTAATTTCGACTTATGACTACGTCGCTTCTCCCTCGTTGCGCGGCGTCGCGCGGAAGGTCCTACGATAGAAACGTAGAAAAGTGGCTATAGGCTATTGAGAAGAGGTCGGGTCGAGCGGTTCTACGAGAAGTAGAATAACGCGTCGTATAACAGATCGCCTTATCGTTCGTATGGTAACGCTCGGAGACAAAGGATCTGTTCGGTTGGTCGTTGTCAACGGTCATCCGGACGGCATCCTCTTCTGCTTGGTCAGTTCCAAAAGGATCGGATAATGGAGGTCCGGACAATACTCCTGGCTTTGGTCCAACAGCTCTAGATGTCTCGACCAAATCTTCGGGTCGTAACGATCAATCCGTCTGGCCGTGAAGCCCCGTTTTGTGGCCGCGTCCGCGAACCTATCAAAGGTCTGGCCCCGTCGCGGCGCCATCACCAGGGCCAGGCCGTCGTTCGCCAGCCAGCCGTAGATGGTTTCCACCAGATCGGAGCGTACCTCGTCGAAGAAGAGACAGTCCGCGCAGAGGATCACGTCGTACGATTTTTCCGGGGCGATCGGCACGTCGTTGTCTCCGGCCGTCCAGCTCTACGTACAAAAGTCAATTGAGAAACACGAGAGGAAGATCTGGTCCAATTTTCCCGTGCGGATCCCCTGATCCGTGGTTCCGTGTTCGGTTTCCCGCCGTCCGCGGTCGGCCGACCTAACCCGGACCGACAAAACGAAACGGCCGAGCACAGAAAACCGACAGAAAGAGAAAAAATCGATGCGATTCGACTCGACTTGGAGGAGAATCTAACACGATCACGGAAGTGAAAAATCACCTTGATTCGGAGGCCGACGGGGTTGCCGTACGGAAACGATATGGCCGATCTCGCTGACCTGATCGCCCTGGCCGCTTTGGACCATCGAACGACGCAGCACTCGACGAGATCGGCCATCTCGTTCCTGGCGACGATGCACCGGACGTTCTCCACGCTGGTCGCGTTCCCATCGGTGAGCGCGACGCCGCTCGGACTGCAGTACTTGGCCGCGATCACGCCCGCCAGACAGCTCATGCCACCCCCGAGCTCGAGAACCCTTTTGTTCCGGCAGATCTCGCGATTCTTCAGCAGATAGTAAGCCAAGCACTCCTCCGAAGGCCACACGCATACGTTCCCGGTGTTGTTGAAGCCGATCAGCTCGTTCGCCGTGAAACTCTTCTTCAGCCATCGGATCTGCACGGTGAACTTCCGGTTCTCCAAAACGCCATAGTACTCGTACCATCTCGAACCCGGGTCCTCCATCGTCCCGGCGTTCTCCAGCCGGACGGTCTTCAGCAGACCGAAGCTGGTGAAACGGCGAACCGACACGTCGTTCAACTCGTTCTCCGGTTCCGCGAACCTCTCGTTCCCCCGCGGACCGATCAACGTCTTCGCGAGAATGCGCCATCGGCTTTGCGCGGTGTTCCTCTTTCTTGTCTCCTTCTCCGCGAATCGTTCATCCCCCATGCCTTCCTCGTTTCGATTTCTGGTTCACCGATCTTTTACCCCCGTTCACGGAGCGATTCGACTCGACTCGACTCGATTACGGGGTCTCATCGGTTCATCAGCAAACGCAGAGATCGCCGGAACCGCTACAAGCCGGACATTCGCGGGTACCGCCGAAAAATCGCAGCGTCGCGAACCTCGCGTTCATTTCGGACCACTCCGCTGTGCCGTTAACGATGCTAAAGAGAGTAAAGAGAGCGAGGAGAGAGAGAGAGAGAGTGTGGAGACTGTGGGAAAAGCGATCGCTGTTTCCGAAAGAAAACGCCGAGAAGAACTTTCCCAGATTCGAGGAGCGAGTCCCCCACCGAGCGGCTGCAAGCTACAACGAGACCGTGCGAAGGAACGGGCCGACACTAAAAGACCCGAGGCCGACTTCTAACTCGCGCCACGCGGACGTCGGGCCGTCGCGCGGCTCGCCGCGTCGGCCGTCGAGCGTTCACCGCGTCCGATTCGCGCTTGCGCCTCCTCGTCGCCCTCGTCTTCCTATATTACCGTATTCCTATATTCCCCGTCATCCCACATATGTTCCTATATTTCTGTGTTCCGCACGCGCACTTGCCTCCCCACCCCCTTACCGAACGCGCGTACACACGCGTCCCGCAACCCCTTTCTTCCCCTACACCCTTGACCCTAACCTCGCCTCGCATCTCTTGTCCCTTGATCCCCCGCCTCTTTTACCCGTTACCGCTCGCGGCTAACACCTCGCCGCATGGAACTAGCCCGAAGGTGAATTTTACCACCCCTGCGCCGGGGACACGGCAAACGGCCGTCGTGACTCGATCCCCCAAAACGAAACCAGTCAACGCGGCCGGAAGACGAAAAAGAACGATCGAGCGTGTCGCGCAATAAGTGCTGTGAATCGGTGCCAAAGTATTTCCCACGGAAGAAGGACGCGTCGAATGCCAAATTGCTCGATACCGGGGATCGTAAAGCGGTCGAGAGGACCCCCCAGTTTCTACTGGTGGCAAGGCGGACGAGACGACGTCTCGGTGCTAGAAAATCGTTTGACACGAATAGAACTCTCTGGTGACAAGCGACGAGCGACGGCAATACAAATACATTAAATACACGCGGTTTCGTTCGGGCGTGAAGTCGATAGGCTCACGCTTGCCAGAGCAAATATAGATATTTCCGCTGGCCGACGGCGTCGGTCCCGCGGCAAACGAAACAATCAATTTTTTCGATGGACACCCCCCCGCCGCCGTTTGTTATGTTTCCAATAGTCTCACGGAGAAATATTTACCTTTGCCTACCGAGCTTCGTGTAAGTTTAAACGATCCGCGAAGTCTATGCATTCTTCGCTCTAGATCCCAGTAACCTCCCTGTTTCCTACGGTCGTGGAATCGCCGTCCAGTTTACCGTAGTATAAACTTTACACTGAAAACGAACAGAGGTACCGAAGGAAACGGTTACGACACTTCGGACTACACAACGGCGCGAGCATGGTTGCCCCGCGAAGGGGCCACGTGCATCTGTTTCAACGATTGCCGGCCGTAGGGGTTCGGTTTACGTTTCGTTTCGCTGACACGGTGACGTTCGGATCTGGGTTATTTCAAATGAAAATGAAAGGTAACTGCTTGAAATAATTTAGTTCGGACCATTGTTCGGACATAAAACCTTAATTTCATAATTATTTCACGTAATTATTTCGAATAGATATTTCGAACAATTATAATATGAAATAACATGTTACTTAAAATGACTATGAAATAAATTAACATGTTATATGAAATGATATTTCGAATAATGTCACTTCAAATGTACTCAAGTCTGTTAACGTCCATGACACCAATATACGTGTGAATAATGTAAAATTGGCCGGCCCATAATATAATCGCACTGTGGTTTCTAGGATAATGACTGTGATTTACAACCGGATTTGAAAAACTCGCTACGACGTGATCTGGTGGATTCTGGCGCAAATGACGTAAGGCAATATCGTGCGCGTGTTTCGCAGAACCGCGACGATGGTACGCCAGTTTTTTGTTGCTCTCCTTCGGTTGAACGGTTTTTTAAAACAGACCTGACCATGGTTTTGAGTACTAATTCGATCGTAAATCAATGTCATTGTCCTCGAAACCTAAACACGTTTAGTTTACAGTTCGATCGGTATTATGACGTGAAAATGTATTCGCGATTGTGCAACCACCATCAATATAAACGCCTGCCAAGTTTCCCGACAATTTCAACTGTTGGTCTCATCGATTTGCACGCGTGCGAGCCTGTTTTGCGGAACATGCGGGTACAGTATCAAAATTTCACTTACATGTTTGAACGGTCGTTGAAAGGTTCTTGTTGTTCTTGTTGACAGGTAACGTACGCTGTTCCGCTTCTGCAATTACGAACTTAACCTGTTCAGGCCTAAGAACTGATTCAAATTTCGTCGACCAAACAATTTTGGAGCTACATCAACTGCATTTGCAACGACCACTATGGAAATAATATCTCGATACGGCCGCTAAATTATACAGTTATTAAAAATCACCATAGCAAAACACGAGATTACCTTCGACGCGACGAATATAGAAACAAAACGGAACAGCTGATGGCGGACGACTAAAAAACGGTCGACTAGCGCACCCTAGGTTGAATCAACACAACCATGTTCGCTGTTCGTATTGGTGTTTGCAGTCGCCGTACGATGTCATTGCATGGTCATAAAATTCAGCAGTGCGACTGGTGCGACCGAAACGATCGATTGTACGTTTAAGATGGTAACCAGGGTCTTTTGATATCGTTGCTGTAAAATGTTATTATTCGAAAGTTTTAGTGGATTTAATTCGTGCAGTTGTTGCTTCGTCGAATTCGACGATGTTCATTCGACCAGATGTGGTTCTCTCTGTACGGTGACGAGCAAAAGAATCAAAGGAAGATCGTCGCGTCTCGTACGCTTACCAATAAAGCGTTTCATACTGTAGCACTTTAGCCTATTAAGAGTATCAAACTTTGCTTCTTATGACGTAAATAAGATTGGCGAATATAAAACCATGAGCAAAGCAAGAATGGGATCAGAGTATATTCCACTAGTGGAGGAGGACATGTCGAAGGCACGAGTGGTTTTGCCGTTTTCTAAGGTAACATGGTTTACCGTTTTATTGCCGTTCCTAGCATTTATATTTTGCGTCATTTGGTCCATTATATACAATTTTGAGCACTCTACCTCGACGCACTGCAAGGTACGTTTCATGCAACTGTCTTATTTTATGGTTCCTTCATTTACATAACGGTCAATGAATCGGCGCGTATGCATGTTTGTAAGCAATCCTTTTTTTTGTTTCTTTAAAACAGGTATATAATTTTTTGCCATCCGTGTCTGCTGCGATTGGGCACTACAGACCTCAAAGAGACGTATGGAAACTTGCAATTGCTGTGCAAGCGACCATCAGAGTTCTAGTATTAATTATGTATTATCGTTACTACAAGGAACATATTTATAAATGGGCACAAAGTATATGTAACATTGCTATTGTTACAAATGCCATTGAAAACATATCTCTTGTTACTTTAAGCTTTTGGACGTCCGATGAAAATTATGGTACATATACATAGAATATTTCATATATATGTATGCACATGCATACGTGTGTTTTGATAGGTTATCCATATGTCATTTTTTTTTTTGTTGCAGCCTTTCACAAATTATCTTTTATAACGTTTTTGATAATGTCTTTTATTCACATGATCGTTGCATATTTTATTATGACAAATTGTCGTAATGTTACAAGGGAATGGTCGGAAACCACTTCTATGAAATGGAAATGGAGAGCAATGGTGTTAAATGTGTTTTCTATACTGAGTGCATGTTACTTTTTCTACAGGCATAACAAATACTGTGAACCTCTAGGTGAGTTCAGAGCAGCAAACGTAATGATAAATGAGACCAATTAACAATTCAATTATTTCGTTTCAGTCTACTCAATGTTTGCTATAAGCGAATATGGAGTTGTTTTGTCCAATATGGGATTCCATTCGACCGCTGCATGGGATTTTGCAAATTCGCGTCTCATGATATCGGGATCGGGATTTAGAATAATTTAGTACCGTACTGTGTATGATGTTACAAGTTACAATTACATATCACGGAGATACGATTATATCAATGCATTCTATTCGTATTCTTGGATTCTCTTTACATTCAACTCTTCTATCTAAAGGTAAAAAAAAAGAAGAGATTGTTTTTCAAATGCAAATATATGCATAAGAAGAGGAAGACGGGGGCAGTGAGAGAAAAAGAGAGAGAAAAGAAGACACAGGAATGTATGTATTCACACATACAATTAATATTATTGACAAGTAATAAACCGACCTATCTTCGTATCAAAACTATATACGAGTAGAAAATTTAATCTCTCATGACTATTTTTCATCGACCATCATTTTTTTGTGCTTAAAGCTTGAACTCGGCTTCTAGTTTGTCGGCAATATGTTTTGCGATTGCCATGGAACTTGTGGCGGCTGGAGAAGGTGCATTTCGACAGTGCATCACTCTGCTACCGATAGCACCTTTTCCACTATCAAAAACAAAATCATCCACCAATTTTCCATTATTGTCTAGCGCTTGTGCTCGAACACCTGCCGGCCCCCTACACGATAAACGACGTAAAAGATGATAAAGATGGTGAAATCGAAAATATCTCTTTCGCAAACTGTTGTTGCACCTACCTTCTCACATCTGCATAAGTTACTTCAGGAATGAATTTCTTTAAATCTTTCACCGCGAGTGGATAAAATATGGATTTAATCACCTCTTTGCACCCGGGAATGAAAAATTTGAAACACAGTTTGTACAGTCCCGGAAATTTGGCCATCTCTATGCAATCCCTTATGTTTACGTCCCGCCATCTAAAAATGGTAAATGTCGTTTATAATGTGTATTACAACGTCGATTAAGCTTAGTCGGACATACCGGTAACCTTCTCTTGCGAACGCCAGAACCGCGTTTGGACCAAGCCATATATCGCCGTTCACCCTGGGTGTAAAATGAACGCCTAGGAAAGGGAAACGGGGATCCGGTACAGGGTATATGTTTGTCGTGCACAGGTGTTTCTTCTTCTCGCTTAGCAATAGATATTCGCCGCGAAATGGTACGATTCGTGGGCTTAGATCACATCCGGTCATGACGGCCAGACGATCGGAGTGTAAGCCGGCGCAAGTCAACACGTATTTTGCTGGAATACACTGTACTCGAAATAAAAAAAGAGACAGTGTAATAATCATGCAGAGAGCGTTGGCGCGATGCGGGAGATTGCGAGAAAGGCTTACTTTGTTCTTTGATTGTACCGAAATGGGAACTAATTCTTGATTTCCATGTGACTCTGACATTTCCGTGAACCCGGTCACTTCGTAATTTAGGAATACCTGACCGCCCATCTTTTGAAACTCGTCGGCGAAACTTTTACAGACAACCGCCCAATCGACTATACCCGTCCAGGGTGACCACAATGCTTTCTCTCCCTGTGGCAATAGATGCACGTTTTATTGTGTTTTATTGTGTGTCGGGAGAGGTTTGTTCCTTGCGAGGAAACGACATTAATTTCAGTACTCGACATTTTGGCTCGTATTTCGATATGCAGTCTTTCTCGACCACTTCTAGATCCGGTACGTTGTTCTTCGTCCCGCGATCGAACAGATCGTCTATCCTTTTAACCTGGTCTTTGTTCTGTGCGACGATCAATTTTCCAACCTTGTTGTGGGGTATATTGTGCTTGCAAAAATATTCGTAGGACAGTTTCAATCCTTCCACGCAGAGTTTAGCCTGCAATCATTTTCTGCCGAATCAAGAAACTCCTAACAAAGCGTTGCTCTAATAACCGATTAACGTTCGTAGCTACTATTCATAATACGCCATGCGACAGAAAATTCGAGCCTAAGAAATACATTTTGTTTGTTTCTTTACTTTCATGCTGCCGGGTACGTAATAAATTCCGGCATGTACAACGCCGCTATTATGCCCTGTTTGATGTTTCGCCAAAGCATTCTCCTTCTCGACGATCGCCATCTTTAGATTCGGGTGTCTTATCATCATTTCTCGAGCAGTGGCGCACCCAACAATGCCACCACCAACGACTACCAAGTCGAATGTGCCGCATGAATCTGAGCTGGTTGAACTGATATACATTGTACAATTAAATCATTGCAATCGCTGTTATCAAGACGATCTTATCGGTGGGATAAATCGGATAGATTGGATTATTCGCGTTTTAATGTATAAAGCATTTGCGAGATCGATGACCGGCTAACCTGGGTTGTTGCGAACCATAGTGACGCATGAGAGAGAATTGTTGGGTTACAATCCTTTTCGCCACAGAAGAAGATATAATGGGCTTCATGTTGCAATCGGTCACTTGAAATTTAGAGTTGTCGTGTTTCTAGAAAAAGATATAAACACATTCGTTGAAACATCTTGCGAAGCGGTAATACCGCTGGTCCAGAATTTAGTTGACCTTAAAGCATGTGCACACGAATACGCACGTGTTCATAAAAGTAAGTACGCGGTGCAAAGACACGGTATTAAACTAATAACCTTAAGTTGGCGTCGATTCAACGGTGGCACGTTCTAGCCGTCATCGCGTGATACATACCTAGTTCATTTTCACTGAAAGCGATCGTTGTTGCGCGTTTCCTTTTAACTAATTTCATAAGGTCGACGACAGCTTAAGCATCGCCCACAAGTAAATCGTGCATGCATTCGATACTCGAACGAGAATTGGACCGATTGTCACCTTCGATAATCTCTAACGTGTGAATTCCTTTGAGGTTTCGCAGATTTGCGTAGTAGATTTTCGATCACGCGTTTTGGCCACATGTTTGGCGTTACGTAATACGAAATCATATAAGAGTCAGTGGTCGAACGGTCGGATACGAATGCGTATTATTAAAGTCTTTACGAACATGGCGGTTACCTTACCTTTAAGTCGGTTTAACCAGATTCGTCGCATACGGTTTTCAACGGAGAATTTTGCTTGCACGCGTACCTTCTCGGTCAATGAGCCGAAAAAGGATGACGCGGCGATCTGTCGGTGTCTGCCCTGGTCTGCCCTTGCCCGATAAAATCGTATCTCCCTTCCCGATATGTGGCGCCTCCCTGTCAAAAGAAACGTATCGAAATAACCAGAAAGAAGGAAAAAGAGAGAGAGAGAAAAAGGGGAAGGGAGAGACTCGGCGTCAGGGCTGTAACAGTCGGATTAGATTTCTCCGAATTTGCTTGTACATTGTTCTCGCCGCATCGATTTCCGCGCGAATTATGACCAACTTAGAGTTAATCGGATCGCGAGAAATTACACGAGGACATCGGGGACGCGAGACGTCATTGCCAGCGTCAGAATCGAAGCAATGTTAATCGCAACTATCGCGGGAGATTGGCAGACAGCAGCGCCGTCCCTGTTCCACGATGCGTGGAATACGATGCGCAACTGCACACGGCGGCTGGTGTCAGTCAACCCGGTGACGGCTTCCTGCGCGCACTGTTCTTACGACCTCTCCTCCCGGCACAATCGCCAGC
This sequence comes from Augochlora pura, assembly GCF_028453695.1. Classification (NCBI taxonomy): domain Eukaryota; kingdom Metazoa; phylum Arthropoda; class Insecta; order Hymenoptera; family Halictidae; genus Augochlora; species Augochlora pura. Next base: position 2,274,538 of record NC_135776.1, on the reverse strand, counting down.
AAAACCAATCGAAACAAAATTGTGAGTTCCTCGACCCGGTGAACGCATCCTCGATAGAATCAAGACCGGACGGAACCGCGGAACAAATTCCGCCGCGTCACGTTCTCGAGTAAATCGAGGGGAAAGCGGAGGAAGCGCGCGTCGGCGTATCCTTGCGACGCGCGATCGCCAAAAAATGTAGGTTCGGTTCTCACGGGAGCCCCGAGTGCGAGATGTATATGGGATTGAGAGTCGAGCGTAGAAGCGCTAGATAAAAAGGACGAATCGGATCGGATCGAGACGAGATCGAAGTTGTTACGAACGTCAACCGTTCGATCGAAGAGGATGCGTCGCGACGACGGGATATCGTGACGAGGGAATCGAGCGATTCCGCACGCCATCGACAACACGGAGCTACGGGCGTTCCAGGCGTTCCGGGTTCCTCTCGAGCAGACAGGCTCGAAGACAGGCTAAAACGTTCGGAGAGTAGAAGATCGTCGGCATCGCGTGGAAAGGATGGACGCGACAGGGAAATTGTGATCGTAGGTGGGCATCGCGGCGTCGTCGGGACTGGCAGCTAGCGAAAAGGAACGCAGGGGAGATCGATCGTGGGTCGGTTGGTTCGGTCCGCGGACAATCCGACTGGTTAGCTGAATAGGTTTTGCGTTTTCGAACCGTTCGGCGATCGAAGAAACGAGAGAAGAAGAAGAGTAGGGTCGACTGGGCGAGACAAGGTGAGGCGAATAGAATTGGGCAAATATGCAGATTAGTGTGTTCGTTCTATACGCGACTAGTTTCCTCCGGATTCATTTTTAACGCTATACCTACCGAACAATACGTATGACCACTGTCGTGCGGTGTCTCGCGAGAATAGCAAGGCTGAATTTGTTTCGACATTTCACTATCAAGAGAATTATTCGATCAATTCCAATCAAAGAGGTTTTACAACGTCAACAATACCAAGCTTAAAAATGAGAAGTTGTTGAAAATGACCGGTACGGTAGATTTTTAGTGTGTTGCACCGTTGAACAGAAACATAAATCGGTCGAGCTTGGAAAGGTAATAACGTGCCTTGATTAGGTTTCCGAGAGAAACGTGTCATTCACGATTTCTTCGTGTCGGTCGACCTTCGTTTTTAAGATATTACGGAGAAACTGTTGCGCGTTCGGTATCCGTCGGCTTCGCGATGTATACACTAGAACGGATGATGAGCGACGGCCGCTGACTCGTGCACACACGTTGCCGCGACACGCACTTACAAGCGGGGTTAACGTAGTAGTAGCAACAGTGCTTTGCGGAAACCAGGGTCGTCTGTATAATGTATTTAAAATGATCGAACTCTGTCCACGCGCTTCGTAATTTTTTCTCTAATTTAATGCCTATCGCTGACAAGCTAGTAAGAGTATGTTACTTTTCCAAGTACCCGCGACTTGTATTTCTCGTTAACGATGAAACGAATCGAATAAACTGGAGGAAATTAAGCGCGTTCGGGGCAAGGTCGCCGAACTACAGATTTCCCTTGAATAGAATCGAGTAGGATCGGCTGGAATCGAGCGGAGCGAAGGAGTGGCTCCCGATCTCGGTGAGCGGCGTGGCGATCGGCGTGGCAGCCGAATCTCTCGAGGAGAATGGAGGACGAACTGCGATGCCCTTGCTGCAAGGAGCTGTTCGTGGAGCCGGTGCTGCTGCCGTGCTGGCACGCTCTTTGTCTGTCGTGCGCGGTGAACTTACAGGCAGCCCCGGACTCGCCGCCGGAGTCGACCACCGACTCGTCGAACGCGCCCGGCTCCGACCAGGAGGCCGACAAGCTGTCGATCTTATCGGAGACGGACTCCGGCGTGGTCTGCAGCAGCACGTCGACCAGCTCCCGGCCCGGCAGCTACGTCGGCACGCCGGGCAACGGTGGCTTCCCGCCGTCGGGCGGCACCCTATGCCTCTCCTGTCCCGTCTGTCAAAAGACTGTTTACTTCGATGAGGGCGGCGCGCACAACCTGCCCAAGTACCGGGCGATGCAACGGATCGTCGAGAAGTACCACGAGTCGAGGAACACGAGGATGCAGTGCCAGATGTGCGAGGGCGAGCCGCGAGATGCGACCGTCGCCTGCGAGCAGTGCGAGGTCGGTCCTGCACATTTCCCCTTTGCCCTCTTTGCCGGAATTTATTTTAAACTCAGCCGCAGCTCTTAATTTAAATGTCCTTCAATTCCACACTTTCGGAGGACTGTGGTTGATTACAATTAATTGCGAACATAAGTAACAAATACGGAAAGGTTGTACCGTTTCAAGGTGCAACGGCATTCCGATCGCGTGGTACGCGGTGACCTAGAGCGATCCGACGCTCTGTTCCAATGGACGGTGGATTTGATTAGCTCGGGGTCGTTTCAGGTGCTGTACTGCGACGGCTGCAGGGAATCCTGTCACCCGAAGAGGGGACCGCTGGCGGCGCACAATCTGGGCCCACCGCGAGGCAGCTGGCAGTCGAACGGCGGCAAAGGCTCGCGGGGCTCTAGCACCGAGCCGACACCGGTTTGCAACGATCACAACGGCGAGCCGCTGACCCTCTACTGCGCTCTCTGCAAGATCGCGATATGCGCCCTGTGTCTTCGGGAACGACACGCGACCCATTCCCACGACGTGCTACCGTTGGCCGCTGCCTGCAAGGCGCAGAAGGTACGTGCGCCTCGAATCCTCTCTTTCACTCGATTTTACCGCGTGCCGATCGATCAGGCGACGACCTCGACCACCAAACTGGTTTCACCGTCGATCCCATTCAGGCGACACGATCGACGCTTCTATTTCCAACGCACGAGCCCTGCGGACCGATGACCCTGTCCTGTCGAGGTCGCCCCTAGAGTAGGAAGAAGAGGGTGTCGGTCGGATCGACAGCTGGTCCCGATATCGCGTGTCTCGACGCGTGGGAGTCCTCCTCGGGATTTACACGCGATGTCCAATGTTCTCGACTTTTTTCTTTTACCGGAAGTTTGCGGTCAATCGATGCTCTTTATCCTTTCGTGTGTAGCCCGTAATCGTTGAACCGCGGTTATTTCTTTTCTTAATCGTTTTAGTCAGTTGAAAGTGATGCACATTTGGTATGGTAGAGTATTGGTAATCTGATTACGGATTAACGATTATGATGCGATAGTTAGTGTAACTAATTCATAATAATTTATAATGACTATTGTGTGGTAATTATTAATCACGAATCAGATTTACTTTTTTAAGTTATTTCTCGCCCAGTTGAAACGTTGTCCAGAAGATTTCGCTAGTTCTTTAGTCGTACGATTCGATCGAGCTGTTTCTTGTCCCGCGTTCTCGCTCGCGTCCTCGGCAGCAGATCGGACTTAGGAGAACGGACAGTCTCCTCGCGGCTCCTATCGGCAAGGAACCGCGAGACTTTCTAGACAGGTTGTACCATTAGACTCCGTAAATGGAAACTTGCTGGGAAATGGCGTCGATCTGAGTACGGCGCGAACCATGCGGCAGTGTTTCGCGCATAGAGCGAGCCGACGTTCCCCGGGAACGCGTCTTCTCGTCGATCCTTTACACGTGAGACTGTTCGCGTCGAAAACGTTGCCGGTCGTCGCCCGGGGTCCCGCTTTTCTTCGAGCTTTTCAACCGGAACGGCTCGAGCGGTTCACGAGGGCATTCGTTTCAGCGAAGGAACGCCGCGAGGAGCCTCGGCAAGTTGCGCCGCGCCGGTTCGCGTAATTAGACCGCGCATGGTCGTGGTTCGTTAACGCGGCTTCGAGAAACGAGAAAGTTTTTACGCGGCGTTTCTTACCCTCCCGTGGCTCGGACCTCGAAGGGGGGAAGACGGTGTGGTCGGAGCCCTTTCGACGAAGGAGGCCGAGGGCAGCGAGACGTTGATCAGCGACTCGAGATTTCGCTTTGCTCCCTCTCGCCGTTTCACGCGATAAATTCGTATTACGGCCGGTCACGAGAATATTGGGACGCCTCTAATGGAAACTCGCTGTTTTCGCAATCTCTCGTTTCGATCTTTCGGAAAAATTTCAGTCGACGCGTTCGTTGAACTGTAGCATGTACGATTTACGTATCTCACGGGAAAACATACGAAGCATTAGGGTAATCAGCGATACAAATATTTTTAATTTTTCGTGCAACTAAAATCGCACGATCTGTTGATCAAAGATCTAGCCAAAGAATTTATTCGTAATTATTTCATGGCAAAAAACGAACAATGCTTTTCCTTTCTGTTCACTGAATTCTCAGCTTTCTCTGCTCGCGATTATTTCACGGCTCGCCTTCCGTTAGATCACCAAAATTGCTCACCCTTTTATTAGAAATAGCGGCGCTCTTATAGGAATTTCGCATACCCGTGTTCCGAGTGCCGTGAGTGCACGGAGGCAAATCGCCTCTCGTTCGCGATCCCACGGTTGATTGCGCTACGCGAACTTGGATCCACGAAGCTAGATAGTTACGGTGGAGAAATGTAGGGGAGGCGAAACGCTATGGGGACGCGGGAACCTGAAAACGAAAATAGCCTTGGAACGATGCCAGCCCCTGACAGCTCGTAGCCTCGTACTCTCTCTCCCCCTCTCTCTCTCTCTCGTGCTAGTACTCCCGTACTCTCGCGTTAGTACTCGTACAACCCGTGCTAGTAAATAAATAAAAAGCGGCGTGGGCGAGCAAACGAGCGAGACGTTACGGCAAAGCCTTCGTTCGTTTGCTATTCGAGAAACGATCTTATAATTATCGACGCGGCTTACCAACGGCTGCGATCGGTGCCTCTCGATCAATCGAGTACATGTATCATCGGTCAGCTACCGCTTGAATGTGAACTATACTTCTTCAGAACGTATACACTGTGATCGCGCTGTTTATTAAATCTGTCTGCGAGTGAACAATTTCTTTCGAACTACTTAATTGTTCTTCACGTTCGACGGATAACCTCTTCTTCTACGAAATTTTCTTCTGGTTTGAAGAAACCAGCGGAGAGGATTCGCGACGGGGGAAATGGCGGGTGCCCTCGCGACACCAGCGAATTCGCTGGTCGGTTCTAGCTGGAACAGATACGCTTGTCTCGATGCGATATCTCGAATATTTACGAGGGCTGGCTGGGTGTATTAAGAAGCAGTTTGCACGCAGTGAACGCAGTCAGCGCAGGGGTGTCGAAGGACGCGAGAAGCGAGAAAGAGAGAGAGAGAGAGATAGTAATGGGCAGAGAGAGAGAGAGAGAGAGAGAGAGAAAGAGAGACAGTTAAAGGGAGAGAGAGGGCTCGTTACATTACATAGTGCCGCCACGCACGATACATGCCGTGAGTCGGCGAGGCCGTGACGTTTTCGCTATCGAGCATGTACAGTATTCTTTTCTCTCGGCGTGGTCGAGTCGCGCTCGTTTCTCGCCCTCTCCGCGCCGGCGAGCTCCCTCCTTTCCCCTCGTGCCCGGCGACCCGCCGTAATTTCGTTTCGAATTTAGCGGTGGAAAATGGATCGCCCTCGAGCGGGGCTACGCCTCTCTCCTACCCTCTTTACTCCCAAAACGGCGACAAGGCGCGTCCGTGTTCCGTCGCGGCGAGAACCCCGGCAAGGGCGAAGGGACCCCGGTGTCCGTCGCGAGACACCGGAGTCGCCCGCAGAAAATTCGATGCGAGATCGATGCCTAGATTCGGTGCGGTGGAAACGGCGTCGTCTACGCCAATGGGTGCTTTGCGCGGGGACGCGAAGCAGAAAGAAGGGTAGCCGAAAGCAATTTGTTCTCTCGTACACGCTTTGCGTTCCGCGTTTCGCGCCAGACGCTCGATCCGACCAATATATTCGAAACGATAGCATCGCGCGCACACGTACGACCAAACTGACGGGCACGCGAATTTATTTCCAACGAAGGAACCGCGCTGAATCTCTTCCGAGCCACTCGCTTCCTATTCGTCGGGTTCCCGTTAACAATCGATTCGCTTCTATTATTGCTCCTATTGTTATTTATGATATTTCTTTATTAATCCCCGGACAACGGCCCGTTTCCATGACTGTGCTACAAACCATGCTTTCCCAGCTTTCTTCAGTAATTTCTCGGAGGATACTATCCAAGATATTTCCACAGATTCGCATCTCCCTTGTTACGAGTACAACAGGAATATATATTTGATCTATGTATAAATATATACATTCGTATACACGTAGTCGCATACAGATATAAATAGTACGAAGCGAGAAGGATAGAACGAAATGTAGCAGGCATAATAGTTACATGTACGTATAACAGATATGATAGGCGGAAGATTTTATCGGACGTCCGAGTAGTTGCCAAAAGAGGGATCCGAGGGAAAAATAATAGAAATGAATTAGGGTCTTTCATCTTCTAAAAATATCGAGGCGTGACAGCCCGCGAATCTTTCGCCGTGTCCGCCGCGGAAATTTCGGCGCGGCGCAGCTGCTGTTACGCTCGCGGCAGCTCGTTCCGTTCCATTTTCTCGCGGCTTTTCTTATTGGCCCGTCTCTAGGCTTCTCTTTTGGCTTTCCTCTCGGTTTTTCTTTTGGCTTTCCTCTCTCGTCTTTTCTTTCGCGGTTACCGGGTAGCGGCCCCGAAATGGATCTTCAGCCGTTCCTGGAAGCTCCAGAAGCGTCGACGCGCGTCGCGAACGAGTCGACTCGTTCGCGGTCCAAAGTTCATCGATCGGTTTTAATTGTATCCCTCGTTTCTCCGGCGGAGTTTCGCGCGACAGCCCCGATCGAACGTCGCCGGTCATAAAGTCGAACGTCACCCGGTAATTCGTATCCGCGAAAGCTGGAGCCGAACTCCGGACGAGATCCGGAAGCTCGTTTCGCATCGGCTGTCGATCGTTCGTAATTAGATCTGTCGTAGTTGAAGCGCGCGTCAAGAGTCTCGGCCCGCGAATTACGAACCAAGAGAGAGAGAGAGAGAGAGGGAGAGTGAAAGAGGATCGTCGACAGGAATCGGTTGGAACTCGTCGAAAAAAGAGGCCAGGCAAAACCGCGTTTTTTCGTATTAACGAACCGCCAGCGATACCGCGCCGAATTTCCTCGTCGTCGCTCCGAAGAGCGCTTCCCTCGCCGCGAAAGACAAAATGAAAAAGTTGTGAATGGAACACGGAGAAACGATGACTCAGCGGAGGATTTGAACGGGCGCGGGGAAGAGCGAGAGAGCGGTGTTCTCGTTCCACGTGGAGTTTCGACGGTGCATCGAGAGTCTCTCGTAGATCGGGATCCATTTCTAAATTTATACGAAAACCGTGAACCGTACGCGATGCTCCACCAGCTGCCAGAACGATCGCGGCAACCAGGGCAACCTAGAGGCGACCGATGCCACGCGATTTCGCAATCGAATCGAAAATCGTGTTCACCCATGACATAATTCATTGTTACGGTATAATTTTATTGCTTCGGTAAGCAAAGTCCGATTTAATTGATTTTACGAATTTATTCGACGTGTTGTTCGAATAAAATGATTTCCATTCAATTCTTGCAATAAGATTATTTAGAACCATGGAAAATTGGTGATGCTTCTAGTTGAAAAAGTCCGAACGCGCTCGAACGATCAATTACGTCATTTACGATTTTGAACGGAACGATTAAATCCGCGATGGTGTGTCATGTATTCGAGCGTAGACATGGCCGAGATTTGTTGCTCGGGACGCGTGAACGGCGTTAACAGCGTTAACGGGGTTAACGGGCAGCCAGTTAGCCGTTGGAGAAAGAAAGACGGGAGCAGGAAGGGAGCGATGGGACGTGCGAAAGGGGAGAGAGATCTCCTCCGCATCGATCGTCGGTGTGCGTAACCGTGAAAACCGTAGTGATGGTAGTACGGCGATGGGGTTCGCCCCTTTATCGTCGCAAAGTACGAAATACGAAATGGGAATCATGGTCCTTTTTAATACCGTTTGCTTGGCACTGGTCGCTGCCGGTTATCGTCGATCATTTTCGCAGAGCAACGAACAATGAACCACCGAAGGCGATACTTCCGAAACGTATCGATATTTAGATATTAATAAACGCGATCATAAGTTTAGATCAGTGTGTCTTATTTAGGGATTTATTTGCATATCGATAGTAGAAGATATTGTTAAATAAAATATCGTAATATTCGAAACATTATCGATACTGTATCGTCATCACCAAGACCGAACACGTTCGAGACGGGCAGATGTTCGCGACTGTTGTAAACGATTCGATTAAGTGACGCCGCAATCGGGGTCCATTAGCTCGTAGATCGAGATCCATTGGCTGGCGAGAACGATTTCAACTTCTCCGCCATGGTACATTACTCCGACGTCTCGTATTCCTCGGATTCCAAGGGATGAGAACCGTTCGCAATTGTTGCTTGTCGGTATATTGATCACCTTGTCGTCGGGGAGCAGACGAGAAACAAGGAAAATTGTAGAGTCTCGGCGTAATGAAAACGTCGGCGATTCGCGGGCAATGGGACAAAGGGGATGGAAAGGGGAAAAATAGCGGCCGACGACCCGCGTTTTCGCATCGCAGCACTTTTCCATTGAGGAGCGAGACGCGAAACCGTTGCGGCGACATTCGAATCGCGCGACGCGACGGACAAATACTCCTCGAAACCTTAGACCCCGTGCACGTGTGTACCTGTAGACGCGGGCTTTTGGATCATTTTTCTGAAGCAAAGATAAACCCCGTCTACGTGACGTCACGTGTCGCCAACGTAAAATGTATTCTGTTTGTTCACCGTGTACGGTTGAGATTAACTATGTTCTTACTAGACCATGAATTGCGATACAATAGTACAGTTAAATTGTTTAACTGATTCCACTTTTTTCAATTCTGTTCATTCATTTTTGTTATAAACACATGGGGGATGTATGCTTAATCTTAAACGATGCCAACAACGACGAGATTATTTTCGTTAATTGCAACAATATAATTCGATCCGCCGCGTCGGCCATTTTGAATTATACGCTTTTGTCCACGCGCGCGACTCGCATTCGGCCCCGTTATCTCCGCTTCACTGGACTCTTGGATTTCCTATACACGCAGTTATCATACACGGGCCGCGTTTAGCGCTGTGCACGGTCTGACAACCATTGCCGTAGATATCGTGTTTACGCAGGACCCTGTTCGACGACGTCCGGAGTCTGCTAGCGCCGGTGCCAGCCAAGTGGGGCAAGTGGGACAAGTGGAAGAAGCGGGAACGAACGGGCAGAAACGGGGAAGAGAAAAGAAGGGTGCTTTTCCAACCCCGTCGGCACCCGTGTTCGCTCTCCTTTCTCTCTCTCTCTCTTTTTTCTCTCCTTTCACCTCCATCCCCTCGATTGTTCCGAGAACGAATAACGCGCGCGGGCTGCGAGTCCGCGATATCGCCGCGCGCAAAAAAAAACGCCGAACCGTGTGTCGCATACTGACGAAAAATAGTTTCCTTTCGACAGGAATTAGAAAGAGAGAGAGAGAGATTTTTTAAGAATTAAACGTCCAACTCCAAACCGCTATTTGAAAGCGAATTTTAGAAAGCGTCGAACTGCCCTTGACTCTCGAGCTTCTCTTATCACGGTCCGAGCAGGCGATTTCAAGTCGCCGGCGAAAACGCTATCGATATCGATACCCGTCCCGATACAATCCCTTTGATGTTATTGCAGACGGAGCTCTCGCAAAATTTGCAGCAGCTGTCGGAGAGGGCTCGCTCGACGACGGAATTCATTCAGAGGCTCAAAGGAATGACGGACAAAGTGCACGTGAGTATTCGCCTTTGGCGTCCTCTTTAAATCTCGCTGCCCTCCTCGGCGCGGTTCGTCTCCGCGCCGTTGCCGCGCCGCGGCAGGAAGACTGGTTCCATGAAATTACGGAAGGTCGCCGCGTTAATTGCACCGGGCTGTGTCGCAGTGTCCCCTGCCGCCCGAGCGGTTTTCTCCGTCTCACTTGCTCGGGCCCCGCTCGTTCGTCTTCGACGATATTATTACAGAGAACGCGAATTACCGGGCGCCCCGGAGGAGCCGGTTCGGGAGAACGAATTACATTCAACGATTTAATAACGTCGTCTAATGGCGTCGCCGGTTTCCTCGGTTCTCGCAGGAGGAGTGCGTCACCCTCGAGGAGGAGGTGGAGGACAGAGTGGCGAATCTGGTGAGCGTGCTGCAGGCAAGGAAATCGCGGCTGATCGAGGCGGCGCGCCAGACCAGGGAAGCGAGGGTGCGCTCCCTGAGGGACCAAGTCACCAGATGCGCGTCTCATTTGCAAACAACCACGGCGCTTCTCACCTTCTGCATCGAGGCCCTCAAGGAGACCGACAGCGCGGCGTTCCTACAGATCGGCGGCATGCTCTCCGTTCGGGCCTCGAACGCCGCCGGTTCCTGGGGCGGCGCCGAGGGTGTCCAAGAGATCGCGAGGCTACCGCTGCTCGATCTCACCCTCGACGACAAACCGTTGCGACGCGCGATCGATCAGCTCACCTTTGTTCAGATGAAACGTAAGTTTCTTCTCGATAACGTCTGTTCATCCCTCACCCTGTCGCTCGATGTCTCGAATGTGTGCCACGTGTTCGTATGTCGTCGTAATCGTCGTAATGCGTTTATTACTAGACCACGGATCTCGATGCGTTAGCGAACTGTCTAGGATTTCTAAGTGCAAGAATCATTGTAAATTTGTTGAAATACCAGCATCCGCATAAAGATCCGCGGTCTATTTGTCACCGTTGATCGATTACAAGAAACGATTGCTCCATGTTGGACGCAGCATCCGATGGAGAAGAACGATTTCCAACCGCAGGTAACACTGGTCCACAAGATCTGACCTCTTTTTCTTACGCAAGGTCTAACGAGTGATCTTGATAGTATTTTTTTTACGCTGAATTCGAGCGTGCGAGCCGTTTAAAATAGAGTACAGGTCAATGACGCTAAATCCCGGCGTAGAATGAAGTTACAGAAGAATACAGAAAAGAATCGGTGTAGATATACTCTCTGCAACAGAAATCGTGTTCATCGGTTAATGCCGAGGGAATTGAAATAGTTCACCGCGTCGAGCTCTTGAGCCATCGAAAACCTTGATCGCGGTAGTTCTAGACCGGCGGGGAACAATAGGCGGTTGAATCGCGGTCGAGTCGTCTAATATCGAGTGGTTTTAGCACCGGGGGCGCCTCTCCTGATACCCGAGGAATGTAGCGCCGAGAACAACAGCGTGACAGTCGCCTGGCAACCACCGCCGGGACATGGAATCGGCGGATGCACCGCCGGGCAGAGGGGCCCCGCCATCGAGGGCTACCTTTTGGAGCTGGACGACGGTTGCGGCGGTGAATTCAGGGTGAGTCCGAATACGAGTCCCTCGAAATGGTTCCCGATCGAATCGCCATCGATTTCTGTGCCCCGCCAGGAGGTCTACTGCGGCCGGGAAACGATCTGCACCGTGGACGGGCTGCACTTCAACTCTCTGTACAACGCCAGGGTGAGAGCGTTCAACAGCGCCGGAGAGGGCGAGTACTCGGAGCTGATCGGCCTGCAGACTGCCGAGGGTAACGTTTCCATATTTTCTCTCGTACCGTTCTCGAACTCGATTCCGAAAATAGCCTATCGTGGTAACGCGAAAGTGCCTATTGTAAAACAGGGGTGCGTAAACGATCATCATCGATTTCACTGAAACCGAGAAGCGTTATTGTTCATCGAATGTTTATACCACAGTTCGACAGATGACGTATCAACTTTGAAATATTTGTTTAGCGAGAATATAAAATATAATAGTCTTGTAATATCGATGGAATTTTATCTATCAAATTTTCATATACTCTATCTAGTTTTTATTGTATTATTTTGTGCCACTGTTTCGAGAAGGGGTTGCAATTGAACGAGTGTTTCAGAATAGGCACTTTTACGTTATCTCGGGCGGGAGCGAACAAAAGTCTCGCCGATAGAACCGATTTCGCGACGTTATCGGCGTTATCAGTGCTATCGGTGTCGCGCATCCGAACCGCGATTTCGTTTTCCAATATTCGGAGAGCTACCGTGCATCGCGTCGGCTCGTATTTAATCCGTCCACTCGATTCCGTGGCACAGGAAGAATGCTCTATCGATTCGCCTCTACTCGAATCGGATCCAGTCCGTCGCGATGCGAGGCGAGCGAGAACTGACGAGACGGGGCGATGCGAGGCGAACGAGTATCGATTGCGTCCGCGAAAAAGTCCATTTATCGCCGCCGTTTGTCTTTATTGTTCTCATTAACATACGGGCATAATTATTGTTATTAACATACACCTATATATGTACATTTATTACCTAACACAAACAACAATGTTTGACTGCGTGAAATGGGAATGATTAGCAACTGATCGAGCGGCAAATGGAAATCCTAGTAGATGTGAACAGTTGATGCTATAATGTGCAATATGTTATTCGCTATCGTTTGTTTGTACGGACGACAGTGGCGTGGTTTTCGTGGGCGACCGGAGCCTCGGGGATGCCGCAGGAGGTGTCGATATCCGAAGACGCGATGAGCGCGTCCTGCGAGGGCTACGAGCACCGGGTGGTCCTTTCGAGCGTCGGCTTTTCGAGGGGAGTCCACTACTGGGAGCTGACGATCGACCGATACCACAGCGATACCGATCCGGCGTTCGGCATCGCGAGGGCCGACGTGACACGGGATCAAATGCTCGGTAAGTTCGGCGAGGTTCTTTTCTTGGAGTAGTTGCAAAGGGTTTCTCGTGTACCACGTATTGGTTCCCTATTGTCCGGTCGGGTCGTTCCAGGCAAAGACGACAAGGGTTGGAGCATGTACATAGACCGGCAGCGTTCCTGGTTCATGCACGGCGACGTACACACGCTGAGAACCGAGGGCGGCGTCCAGCAGGGCTCGACGGTCGGCGTCCTTCTGGATCTGGACACCACCCACACGCTTCGGTTCTTCGTGAACGACCAACCGCAAAATGGTATCGCGTTTCGCGATCTATACGGCGTGTTCTATCCGGCGGTCAGCCTGAACCGAGGGGTCACCGTTACCCTCCACACCGCGCTCGACGTTCCTCGTCATTTGTTGGCGCTTCACGAAGAATACATCGCCGACATGGTTCAGAGCTAGGGGTACCTAAACGTCCTGAAGAAGGGCTTGCTGCAGGAAGTCGGATCGCCCGGACCCGGGACCTACGAGAGACCTAGAGAATCCGACGGGCAACTCGAGAAAATAGTCGAGGAGAGTCTACCGGAGACTAATTGACGTCGATCGACCAATCGCCGTTGTCGTCGTCGTCGTCTCCGTCGCCTCATCCTGTTACGACGGAGTTTGAGAATCGGCTTGGATCACTGCCACCAGGGGAAGTCGGTCAACCTGTCTCCCCGTTCGAAGACTGCCGCTTCGGCCATTTCGAAAGTACAGAAATCGAAGTGTTCTCCGTCTGACGATCGCCTTTGCGATCGTTCTCTTAATCATATCGACGCGTATAAGTGTATTCTCGCGTAGCTGTAAGCTTTATCGATAGGTATTTAACAAAAAACGCATTTCGAACGAAGCAAATAAGTAAGTAACTAAGTAAGCAAGGACGAATGGAAGGAATAAAAAAAAACATAGAGAACGGAAGAGAAGCAAGCAAGCAAGCACGTACGCACGCAATCTGGTCAGCTTTAGCGTAAAGTAACGAGTATCGAATCGAGTAAATGTTTTCTAGTCCCCTATAGGGTACTCCACCCTTGTCCCACGTTTTCCCCGGGTTTCCTCGTTCGGCACTATTTTGTCGCGTATCTCGCATGTATTCGCGTCACTCTTATTCGCATCTTTTTCCATGGTTTTATACTTGAGAATCTTGTTCGCGAGCGAAGCGAATATCGCGGGAATCGAAATTCCAACTGGTTTCAAATACATGTTGCAGCGCACAACCCTCGCGGCCCGTGGCCGCCGTTCCTCCATGCGACAAGGAGGATCAACGTCGAGCGTTGTACATAATTGTACATAAATCTTTCGATTGTACCGCCGATCAACTTGCCAATTGTATTTACGACTGTATATCCGATCAATAAAACGCACCAAAAGCCACCGACGTTATTGCGTTTTCTATTTGGTGCGTTTTGCGATTGCAACGATTACGAGAAGATTCGTGGGGGGTGGGCTGAGCTGGGATCCCGAGCGGCAACAGTAAAGGAACAAAGACCGATACTCATCACTCTGATGGCTTTCGCGTTTAATACCTAGCTATGCTCGTGGCAACCGATGCGTATGCAATCCTTTCTTTGTCGAGTGCAGCTGCATTCGTCTTTGAAAGGTCTTCCCTCCTTCCCTCCCTATGTTTCCAATGCGAATCTTCCAGTTCCGTCTCTTCCGTTGCCCGAACAATCGATAGAAGTGTCCCACGCCTGTCCATTCGACTTCGTTGCGGTTTCGATCGATTTACCGTCCAACAGATTGGAAAAACTTGCGGTGTCGGTGAACTAAATCGTCGAGATCTCGGTTGGATGGTAAGAAGAGCCGACGGTTCCAGCTAAAGAGTCGCAGGACTCGCTCTCGGACTGCAGCCCGATCGAGAACGAGAATAAGAAAAAGACGGGTGGATCCGACCCGAGAAAACGTCTACGGTGTCTATAGAATAGATTGTTCGACGAGCCGCCTCTCGAGTTACCTCTTGTCGAGCAAACTGCATAGAAGCCAGGAAAGTGGTGCAATGGTATACTCACCGCGGAGTTTCATCTTTCACCGCAAAAACCGAGCCGAGAGGAAGCAAAGCAAGTCTTGTCCCGCTCTCGGAAATTGAAACGATCCAACGCGTCGCGACGACCGGTTTCACAATCGTTCGGGGAACACAGAGAATTCTATAGTACGATGAAATCATTCTTTATTCGCTATTCTATGGGATTCGAGATAACAGTATACATATATACAGAGAAAACGGTGGACAAAAGCCCGCTGGATTAAGAATTGTGCAAAATTTTATTGAAAGCGTTGTACGAAGTTTCCAAGTCGAATATCAGCTGTCTAACTTGCGTGTCGGATAATTCGTCGGACGCGGACATATTGTTCAACGTTTGCAACCATTCCGCGACCTTTTCTTTTCCGTCGAAATCGCTCGGCAGTATGCTCAGACGGTTCATAGTGTCCATCAAGTCTCTCAAATCGGGATGAAGCTGATCCATGGCTTTGATCTCCAATCGTAATTTGTCCATCAGCGTTATGAACAGTGACACGATGTCCGCGATGCATTTCGATGTATTGCCTTTGTCGTCTTTGATCGTGATAGGTCTGTCCTCTTTGATTCTCTCAAGGGCAGCCGGACAATCCAAACGAAACGCTCTCGCGAAAGCATCTATCGTTGGGAATTGATCGCTTTGCACCTGGAATAAAATAAATGTGAATAAAACCGAACTGGTAAAGCCTCTGAACAGATACCGTAGATGTTATTATAATCGGGTTGCGAAATTAAAATACCTGTTTAAACGCGGCTCTGTATTGCACCAACAGTTTGCTGCAAGCAGCAGTGTATTCTTTCGGAGTGACGCAGTCTCTGATATAGGCCTTTTCCAAGTGTTGTAGAGTGTTTACGACAGCGTACAAGTCCGCTTGATTGTCGTGCTTTTCTCGTTCCCTAGCATTCTTATACAATTTCACCTCTTCGTAAAGCTCGGGCCGCTCTTGAGCTATTGACATCGTTAGTTCTTCTAGCAAATATCTAAAGCAGTACACACGATCGAACGTAAACGTCAAAATTTTCAGGTTAGAATCGTCCATCACTGGTCACGGAACAATAAGCTGCACACGATCATGATATTACTACCAAAACGACATTGTATGGCTTACCTGATAGAAACAAAGATCTCTCAATTCTATTCAACTAGTTTCGAACGCAACAATTGACGTTCGACAACACCACGCATTCAGTGTTATCATACCAAATTACCAACTTGACAGATGCACACGACATCTACAGGAATAACAATCTCGTCAAGCTATAAATAAACCGTAAAGCTTGTAACGTATGCGCTAGACATCGCGAAATAGAAACAAATATGTTACGTTGTATTATCTAATAATGCAACGAAAATGCAACTAGATAGCGTAATAAAAATGCGAAAAAAATGTGAACGTTCTAAAAGCAAAAGATTGTACAAGTGACTCCATCCGTATCTAAAGCGTGAACCCGCAGACGAGATTGTTGCCGCGTTCTTTCGTGGATGGCGCAGCAGGTCTCGGGTCGAAATAAAATAGCGCCATGTTGGCCTTTGCGCAGGGGGTTTGCGCAGAATGTTAAACTCGTCGGGGATGGACGGTTCCTAGTGCGTATGATTGCGTTCTTATCGTAATTATATGTCAGTGTATTATCAATATTGTTTAATCTTCAGTAACGTCGCGGAAGGATGAAATCGTTTCGGACGTTGAACAAGTAAATAGAGTGATAGTTAAACGACCGTCATCGATCCATGATTTCGATCGCGCAAAAACGGATGTCCTTCCCGCGCGTTCTCCGTTTTAACCAGACCCGTCATATTTCATCGGAGAAGGGTGCATAAATTGTTTTAGTAGATTATCGATTCTAAATGCATTAACTATGTTAACGTAATAGCAGAACGGTAGTAACACATTGTTGATAACATATTGTATATATTAGCACAGATTTTGCGGTATTATAGTTTTAAAATGATTTTCTTTTTATTATTGAATTTGAGAAACTAATGTATCGATATCTGGTTCGAGCGAAGCATTTGCAATTCTCAAGGTGTCCATCTGACATTTTTTCCTTCTGTTACAGAATCTAAGATTACCAAGCGGGTAAGGGAGGAAGTGAGAGGAAAGGAAAAGTATTCTAAAGTTCAAAGCCATGCATCGTGAAGTTCGAAGCCATCTTCTTCGACCATCGTGATGACCTTGATGCCAGAAGAGTACTTGAATGGGTGAAGACTCCGATAACGTGAGTAATCATGTAATACCATTAAACATTGTAAATTCATTTCTATTGATAAATGTCGAGAACAATAACATCAATAAAAACGGTAAAGGCGAAGAAACGATAAAAACGGTACCATTGCTGAAAGCAGTGAGAAGTATGAATTTAATTTGATCGATCCACGATTTCGGCCGAATAGGAAAGTGTTGGGCAGTCGTTCGTTGGATGACGCCACGAGTTGTGGTTCCCGTCGCGCGCCGCAAGATGGCGACGACGTGCACCGATATTGACAGGTGCTAGGAGAGCATGGCGGCCAGTGTTTACGACAACTGATCGTGACCGATCGAATCCGCGGATGATCCGGGTGTTTCTCGTGTTGTTTACGCGACGGTGGTTTCGGCACGGTGTTCTGCGTCACACGGTTGGCCCACTTAACGAGTCGGGTGTTTCGCCGATCGATTTCGGGTCATTCCGGACAGTTCGCGCTGTTCGCAACCAGTGCGCGCTCGATCCCGGTCACTGGGATAAACGTGTGCCCCGATCACGAGACTCCTCGGATCAGGTGGTGGAGTTTGTCGTTGACGTTGACACCGGAGAGTGCTCGTAGAGAGGATCTCCAGGATACCACGACGCTCGTCTTAATCGTGAGTACCGAACCAAAGAATCATCGTTGACTTTAGTATGATAGAAATGGAAGCGAAACGGTCGATGGACGCTAGTCGGAGAGGGCGGTCTTCTTTATCGGTGAGAGCTTTTGCTAAGAATTTGATAAGCTGTCGGATAGCAGAGGCCATCTTTGAGTCTCCATGTGTTGTGCACTACTACTCTTCGCAAATCTTCGGGCCGGCGAAACAAGATCGCGATAGTATACACGAGTCGTGTTACATAAAACGCTCCTGTCTCTCTTGTCCCATCCAGTTCCGTCGCAACGGATGACACACACGCGGGCGCGCGCGCACGCTGCACGCCTTAGGCCTTAGATAATCGTTACGCGAGAGGAAGGGCTTCCTTCTTCCTGTCGCGTACGGCTCGCCGTGGTGCCTTTTACAAGGATCGTATTTAAATGATCTATTTTAACAATAACAACATTTATTTACGAGCTAATGCTCATTGGTTAACTGCCAGCTAGCGGAGTTTACAGATTGACACAGTGCCGCCGAGACGTTTACATGATTATAATTAAGGAAATCGGAATACATTCCGTCGGGAGATGCAGCAGGTACTTTCAAAATGTAATATGTTACAATATTCATTCACGTTGCAAATTATTCTATCCATACAATTATCATAAGAAGGTACTCATGTGATACTCAGATTATCTGCCTGATTCTTAGCGATAAATCGACCGTTTCGCTTTCCGTCGGACCGCGTGTATACCGATGGTACATCTGTCTGAAATGTCGCCGCTCGACGACGCCGGTTCACGAACCGGATTAACTTTATTTCGGCCATTGTACGCGCCGACCGTCGGTTCATCTTTTGATGACGGTCCGACCGTCGAGCGACGGGGCAGGACTTTCACTGACGGTGTGTGTTTGTCACCGTCCCAGAGGCGAGTCAGGTGTAAATTGATCCGATGATCTGACGGCGCAAATATTTGTGTCGGCCGGCTACCGCGGTGATCGTGTTCGATTCGAATAATTGGCGGCAATCGGGAATCGCAATTTGCTCTTGTTTCTGGCAGTCAAGAGATGGAAATCGAAACGATTCGCCGCTGGCCTATTTAAAGGTCGGTCGATCCACATTCCGATGTGACCCGTACTGTTATGGTTTTTTTTCTCTCTGGTACGTACACGCTGCTCGTGGAACACTGTTACTTGTTACGCAATCTGCCAAAATGTCAAGGGAGTATCGACAAGGCGCGAATTAAATTAAACCGTAGCCTCGAACTGGCAGTATCGCGATAACGATACCAATGACAGCACGAGACCCATCGGTCTCGTAATTAATCCTCGAACGACGATGAATCGTCTCGCGATGGATGTACATACGTAGGTACGTGAAGCGCTCGTGAGTCTGTCCCTTTTTTATTCCGACGAGAAACGAGCCAACGGGCTAACGAGGTAACGAGTCGTTTGAGAACGATCTAATGCCACGGTCGGCGAGCACCGCGTCTCTAGCTTGTTTACCTGATCCTTTTATTATCTTATCATTATCTCTCGCGCCAGCGTGCATGCCGGTGGCAGTGTTTTTAGACGGCGGCGTGGAGACCGTCGGCGCTCGATAACTTTCTCAGTCGCGGTGCGGACAAAAACCTGACGATCAGAACCGCGCACCGGCCGCCGAAAAGCCGGAAAAGGCGGTCGGTCAATAAAATTTATCGATCGCGAATCGGTCGCCGGTGGCATCGTTTCTCCTCGCGGATTTTTCCATTTTCTTTTTCCTTGTTTTTGCGCGCGCATCCGTTCTCGACGACACTCCGCCGTGGCGTGCCGGCAAAAAAGCGCGTTGATCGATCAAGAGACAATTACGCAATTATGTCTACACAGGTGATTAGATTAATCCATGGGGCCAAAAGTCGTAGCAGCCGGTTTTCTCTGTCCGCGATCGTTGGTCGTACGATCACCCGGTATATCGTTGCTATATCGGTCGCTGGCAAAGAATAGGTAATTCTCGTCGCGGTCCGATAGTCGATCATGTAACTCGGACAAATGGACGATGCATTGAATGCGTCGAATGCATCGAATGCATCGAATGCGTCGAATCGGTTGCAGCCAGCCGGCCGGCCGCTGCGGAGCACTGCGCGCCAGTGATAATGCAATTACGCGAGATTACGCGACGCTACCCGAACACGTTTTATTTATTTATTTATTTAATAACGGATATATACCCAGCGGCACGTAAAATTAGTTATAGAGTTATAATTTTATTCTAAACTCTTCTTATTCTCTGTAGATCTTAATAGATCATCGATATCGATCTGGCGTCGATTAAAAATCGCGTTAGTTCCCCGTCGGACCACTGTGTGATCGGGACGAGATCATTTTGACGGCCGGTCTCGCGCAGGAAGTCGATTACGAATTCCCGCGTGCATTTATCGAATTAATTATACACCGTGGGTCGGCACGAAATGATCTATTGTGTTTGCATGGTCGTGTCACACGCTCTCCGGCGTTGTGCGTAAGTCGAGGAAATCGACCCTCGGACCGGATCTCGAATCCTCCACCGTCGACTCCTCTTCCTCCTCCTCCTTCTTCTTCTGCCCGTTCTCCTCCTTGCGCGTTCTTTTTTTTCCCTCGGGAACGGGTGGGGTAACGTGGAATTAAAAGGGGCGGCAGCAGGTCTTGCGTGTCACCTATTCTACTCGCCTAAACGAACCTGAAACGCTCTGCTCGCGCATTCAGCTACGGCACAACAGATAAATATCTCAGTTAGCGGCGGCGCATTGTGCGCCAATAAAATTCCTTTGTCCCGGCGAATCGAGGCACGGATTTTCGCCCCGCTCGCGGTGAAGTCTGAGGATCGTGGAAATCGCTTTTTACACGAGAGCGAGGCAATGTTGCAGTAGAGTAGAACTTCCATTATCCGTACTGAAAATTGATAGTTGACTTCTTTTTATTTTCGGTAGATACATTATTAATATACTGACCTAAGATGTAAGGTGTATATACACTATGCATTCTATCATTCCCTATTCAGATCGATTATTTTTTCGTATGCGATCTTGTACGAAAAAATCCTGATCCGAATGAAATCTTCTTCGGACGTATTCATATTCGAATACCGTATCTATTCGGTCGAATATTTATTCGATGGCATCGAATCAGAAGTTCGTCGGTCCTTATCTTTTTATCCGTCATCCGAATAGAAATGTCGTCCATATCAGCGAGCTACAAAGGACGCAACGGAAGCGAAAATGCCGCGCGCTAGGACGCGATGCGCGTTCCAGGAACTGTTCCGTGCGCGAATGTCGCGCATCGATTCCTCTGATAGCGTGGGTTTTCCGGTTCGCGACGGCAGCGCGGGAACTGCGCATGCCTCCGGAAAATCGCGAGACAACATGCCGGTCATTTCCGCGCGGATTCGCTCGATTTGCGGTACTTTTTATCGGCCGACGGAGTTACGAAGGTAGTCTCGATCGCACCGGGAACACGGGACTATACGCCTACGCGGACAGAGGTTCTCATTCGCTTCCGGTCACGGAATTCCGACGATCCAGGCCGATCCGTGCAACGACCTTCGATCAATCAGCGATCGCGATTGCGCACAGAGAGGATGTTCTCCTCCGGAGTTTCCATCGTCTCCGACGTTCTCGGGGGAAACGAAACCGGAAGCCGTGCGGCGGCAACGTAGTTAGAAATCGTCGCGGGCCACTGTTTGTCCTCAGAGATATCCGGCTTTTATCTTATCCGTTAGTCTTTTGCCACGGCTGCCGAGCGAGATAGCCCCGTGAAAGAAGGGTTGTTTGAGTCGCAAACAACCCGAAAAAGAACGACGCGTTCTCTCGGCGACTCGCGGGGGAAACGCGTTGCCGCGTTCCCGAGGAACCTGCCACGTGCGAGATTCTACTTTGATTTAGATATTTAACACTGAACGAACCACTGCCTAATCTATATTTAATCTACATTTATATAGATCTTTTTAAAACTGTATTTATTTGCATTCATATTTTCATTGTTACAAAAACTGTTTGTTTCAAGTTCATTACTTAGACACGTCTCAGTGTTGAATCAGAACAGCGACACGTACATGCTGAAGATTTCATTGCATTCGGTTTTTACGCTGTCTTATCGTTTTCCTTAAGCATTCCCGATAAAAACACGGACGCGGGAGCTTCCGGTGGAAATCATTTGCCGGGGAGCGACTCTCGAGTTCCTCGACCGGATTACCGAGATGATATCAGCAATTTTACCACGGCAATTAACGCCGCTACGCGATAGACGCTCGCTCGGCCGCGAATCCGCGGCCATGTTTCTCCTCTAACTCTCTCCGCAGCGGAGATAGACTCGGCCGATTAATCGATGCAGAACGCTCGTTTCCACGGTCTGCCCACCGATACGCTAATTTCCGTCCATTCTTTCGGTTAAAAGCCTCCGCGGTGCAATCGAACGGAGATTTCGCACAGTGCGCGGAAAATAAATCACTGAAGTTTAAGTTCGAATCGCAAATAACAATTTCTGGTGGAGGCGGCTTCATGACGTCAGTAATTGTGAAATGAAAGATGCGGATATCGACGAACAAATAATTAATCGAATTAAAATAGAAATATTTGACACGTTTCAGGCGATATAGGTAAAACGAATTACGCTTGAAAATGAACAAAAGGCGCAGTGATTTGCTTAGTCGACAGCAACTGGCTCAGCCATGCTAATAACCACAGGAACGTAATAATTTTCGGGCCGATAAACGAGTTACCATTTGAGGGCGGGATCCACCGAGAAATCGACCAGCGTTCGTGAGTACATATTGAACTTGCTACCCTGACTCCCAATTGCCGGTGTCGCACCGCTACTGGGCAAACGTGGGTGGCTGGTTTGCACGTTTACACGCGGTGAGTCAACGCGACGACGACGACGACGACGACGCCGCCGTCGCTATTGTGCCGGATCCTCGAGAAATCGGACCGACCGCAGTTCCACGAGGAATTAAGAATTCCCAGCCGGCTAATAGCCGATCGGAATCACGATAAAACTAACGGTGGATCCTCGTCGGTCTGGCTCGCCTACGGATCGCGGACGTTCCGAACGTTCGCGAACGTTTGCGGACGTCGTCGTCGTCGTCGGTCCGAGTATCACCGTTTCATGCCGCACCTTAATGAATTTCAATTGGTCCGTCTTGTTCTCCTCTTGTTCGTGCGAACACCACCGGGCTGTACGCGCGTACCGGGTTTACGACGCGGACGTGACCGCCTCGCATCCGATGCCCATAAACGCCATTCCGAAACTTGCAAATAGCCGGCCCCACGTCGAAGGCTTCTTGCGGCCAGACCTGGCCTAGACGGTGCGTTACAGTGACCCGCTTTTAGTTAAATTATCCCAATTAACATTCCCGATCGAACAAAAAGTGGAATTCGCCGTTTGATTGCTCGCGTCGCGCAAGGTAACCGAGCAAACGAGTTGACGGAGCCGCCCGTGTCGAAGCTCACCGGGTTCCACGTGCTCGCGGGACGGCAACACCTGTCGGAAGGTCGCGACGTTGCGATCCGAGCCATCTTCTCCGCCATCGCTGTCTCTCTGCCCCCGCGATTTTCAACGCGGGCCTCGCGCTTTCTTCGTTTCACGGGTGAGCAAATAATCGAGCGGCCGTAAGGTAAAATGCCAGCACGCCGAGGAGGCCGTGTAAGAGAGACGGCGCGAGAAGAACGGGCGCGACTCGAGAGAGCGAGAGAAGCGGAAGGAGAGCTCGAAGCGCGTGCAGGAGAGGCCGCGGAGAAGCGAGCGACCCACGGTGCTCTGGGTCTAATACTCGCAACTCTTCATAGCTCTCTTCTACCACAATTTTGTAGCTGTAACGAAAAATGGCGCAAATTTCTACAAATTCTAGTTCCTGCACCAACGCTGAAATCTTTAATTAGGTTATTAATTTCAGTTAACTACTACTAGGTTGAGAAATAAATAATTCACAGCTTAACTTACTCTTAATTTATTATTATTAACATACTCATCAGACATTCATTTTGCTCCCTTTCCTTTGGTTATCTTTTTCATTTACTTCTTTCGAACCCTTGTCTACTTAGCGAAGGCAAAAACTCGTTTGTCCCGGTGATTCATACACACTAATGGATGCACCTGATTGCATCGGAAACTATTTATGACTCGACCTAATACAAACTTTAGTGACTTTTTCGTAGGAAACGATAAAATAAAATAATTGGAGCAAGTTTTCCAACTCAAAGTTTACAAAAGCTACGAACGAATTCTATCTTTTCTCCCTTCCGCGACGAGGCAGTCTGGTCGGTAGGCTTAGCGTTAAAGTGTTCCAATCGAAATGAAGCGTTTCGACACGGTAAACCCGAAGAAATTGATTTTTGGCCATGGAACCGCAGCTCGGTTAGACCGCTGTGCGACGATTCGATGCGGTGAAGTTAACTGGTCCCCGTCTCGCGGGGCTTCAGGCCGGCTGGACGATGCAGGGAAGGAGGGAAGTGCGTGCGCGAGAGACACGGGTCTACCCTCTACGCTACGTCTACGTTGCACTGTACACGAACACATGGACGGACGCGTTACATACGGTAGCTCCTCATAGAGACGAGAAGAGGAGAGGAGACAGTCGTTGGGTTGCCGCGAGGCTGTTCGCATCGCGTCGAACCGAAAGAGAAACGGGCCCCCACACCCTCGTGTTCCGTGTTCCCGTGCTTATGCCAGTCGTTTCCCCCTTTATCTCGCTCGTGCACCGTTTCCTCCTTCTCTCCTGCTTCTCCCTACTTCTTCCCTTCGGTATCGTGTTCGACGCTCGACGCCTCGTACCGTGCCGTACCGATTGCCAGTGACGCGCGTGCAGCTCGCGTATACGAAGCGTGTCATCGATCGGCTTGCCGCGTTTTTTTTTTCCAAGCGATAGCAGCAATCGGATCGCGGAACTCGCCCGTGAGATCTGCCACGAGAAAACGGGGCGGTGCAGTAGTGCGGTCGTGGCGACGTCGTGTCTTCCGAGATAGCGGCTCCGTTGATCGGGTAGAGAGAGAGAGTGGTGTGTGCGAGAGGTGAGAATCAATGGAAGATGAAAGACGACGTTATAAAAGTCGCAGGGATAAAAGACGATGTTGCGAAAGACGAAAGATAAAAGACGGCAGATAAAAGACGAAAGATGAAAGATCGAATCTCCGCGGGAAAGAGCGTGGCGGGACGTCGGAAACGAGGGTTGTATCGAAGGCGAGTGGAGAGCATGATGGGGAGAGCTTAGAGAGCGCAGCGGTTCGCGACCGGTCGGTGCAACTGGCTTCCACGAGTCGCTCCGAAAATAATCGTCGTATTTTTACCGTCTCTTTATGCCCACTTGGTCTCCGTGGCCGCTGGAGGCCGCGCAAAGTGGCGTTAATTCGCCGTGGAGCTGCGCCGCGAGGATGTCACGCCTTCTCGCGACAATTGCCTCCTCGCCCGAGCACGGAATTCTCGCTTCTCCCTTTCGACTCCGCTTCGTCTCACCTCTGAGACCAATTCCCAGAGATTCCAGAGGCTGGGAGCGGGTCGTAGGGTCCTCGAACGTTTCGCCGGGATCGATTTTCTCGGATAAAAGAGAAACCCGGCTTCCACGCGGGTCGCGACCACCGCGCATCCGCTATATCGTCGGAATATTTCATCTTGAACATTAATTCTATTTTTCTCTTGTCTTTCTATTTTCCTCGACATTTCAACTTCAACGAAAAAAAACTGCATCGCTTCATCTTGTTCCTGGCAAAGACTCTTCGATTTTGCCTGAACCTTTTCATTCGGCCCCACAGCGCGCCGTGTTCAATTCGACGCAACGACGCTAGTTAGAGTCGATTATCGCGCGGGAGGTCTCCCGTTCGCGTCGTCGGAGTGTTTTCGATCGACCGTCGGGAGCTAGAAGTTGCCTTACCCTGTTGCGGGGATCGGGACCCCCCAAGAACAACGTGTACTACTTTTTCCCCCCTCAATATCTTCTCTCACGCTATCGTCCTCTGTCTGTTGCTCGCGAGTTCTCGCGGGGAACTTCCCGCGTGTCCACGAAAGTTTGATCGACGTCGAGCCAGAATCCCGGAGTTTCTCCGAAGACTTGCGAGGAACGCGGGGAGGTGGACGAACCGAACGCGCACAGGTATTCCGAAAGTGGTGCAATTTGAACGGCCTCCGCTTGCATTACGAGCCCTAACCCAACTCATCCATCTCCCGGAACGATGATTCACGGTAGGTTCCAGGTAGAGGCGTAGCTCGGTCGAAAATATTCCTGACGGCGGTGAGCCCTCGCGCGCGGATCTTACTGCGGTCGTCGTCGACGCTCCCTTTTCGAGGACCTTTTGCTCTTCTCGGAGAACGCAGATTTTGCGGGAGGTTCGTTGTCGGGGGTCGGAGAAGACCGTCTCGGCCGTGGATAAAATTGCACTCGACGCGGTCGATTAGGAAACAAATGTTCAGCCGAATTTGAACGAAATGTTTAAAGTTTTAACATTTAATAATCGAAGCAAGGAAAGTCTTGGCCGCCGCGAAGCGATTTTCTTCCTTATGTATCCAGACCGTGTACAAACATCTTTCTGATATTTTGAGATATAAAACGTGTCGCTACCGGCACCGGCGTTAGAAACCGAGGTCGGCCTCCCCTACTCCGAAGAGAACGTTGACCAGCCTTTGCCGAGTACGCGGAAAGCGGCGAACGAGACTGGCACGAGACTCGTTGTCGAGGTTGTCTCTCGATAGCGACGGCAATCAAAAATTGTGATAAGCAGAGCCGATAAAGCGCAACGCTCGGCGTCACGATCAGCTGGGAACTTTCTATACGTATATGACGTCGGAGCCGCGCGTCATCGGCCGGGTCGATCCACCAATCCGATCACGTTCGCGTGGTCGTCGTTGTCCACCGTCTTTCGAATTGGGTCAGGAATGCCAGGAAATCTTGTCGGTCGGGGCGCAAGGGGAATTGTTCCGGCACAGGTCGGTCAGAATTTTGGACGACTCGGGTCGAAAGATGCCGGGGCATCGGTGTTGATGCAGGCGCAGGTGAACCAATACTCGCTCTCACGGTCCGCGGGTTCGCCTCTTTAGTCTGTCCATCGACCCTAACTAGCTATTTATATACGCGAGCCTCTTGTCTCTGTGGTCGTGGCTTCTGCGTATCTACGTCGACGAGATACACAAGCCCTCTGTGCACACCGCATCGCCGCGACGAGTTCCCTCCAATTGCTGCTCCAGACCACCCTCTGGCCCACCCTTTTATCATTCGCCCAAATATCATTTGTTCATTAAGTTTGTTTCGGCAAAGTTATTCGTTATTTGTTCCTGGAACAATCTCAGTTATACAGCACGATTTCACACAGTTATTCCAATCAAAATCGTCGCTGATAACTGGACTGCGTCCATCCAAACGACTAAGTCATTTATGTCAGCTTGAGAAAAGTTATATCATTCGGTAGTTGCACTCTAAATTATTAGTTCCTGTCACATTCCGCAATTCGAATGGCGACCAGCTCGTCTATATAACAAACGAGAATAACAATGCCAACGTCTCGGTAAAGAATAAACGATTCCTCGAGCGTGCCCCGTCGACGAAGCCCGTCAAAGTCGTCTGGAAAAGGAAAGGGAGCAGGATGCGAAGCGAGACGCGCGCTCCATGTCGGACCACCGCCGTCACTCGCCGAATATGCTCGGCGCATAATTATCAGGGCCTCGGCTGCGAGATGCCACGTATACCGGCTTCTTCCAAAAGCACCCGGCGTGTGCGCCGCGTCGAGCAGCGGTGTGCCCGAGGACCGGAAGCGTTCGATCGTTTATGGCCACCGTGTATCGACACGAGCATCGTCGGACGATCGACGATACACACACGCTGGTAACAGCGGCCGCGTTCGATCTTTCCCGATCCTCCGCGGATTTATCGGATCTCGGCGCACCGCAAAATTAATGGGCTCGATAAGGACGGCGCACCGCAAACCACCGAGAGACGCGCCGCACCGACTCGAAATTCTCTTCTTGTTTTCTGCGTTCCGCTTCCTCGAGGTAATCGCTCTGATTTCGTTGATCGAACAGTCGCCGCGGTGACGAAGCAATTGCATCCGGCAAAAAATATTTAGCGCGCTACGCGCGGCACGTACTTTATGACGATAATAATTCAACCTTGTTCAAAATAAAAATTGTCGGCGTCGGTTGCGAGGAAAAGAAATGAAAATTCATTTTTCCTGTGATTAAATTAAAGCCACCATTTTAATCAAATCCACAGTCTTTTTCTCACTGTTACACAGTACTTTGTACGAACGAACTTCCACCGCGTTTGCTATGCGACAGTTCCACGGGACGTCGATCCAAGATTCCTCGAATTTCCGAACGGCGAAAGAACCGATCTTCCCGTACCGTCGGACCGAAGAAGATCCAAAGCGCGTGACCCCGTTGTAAAGCGGGCGCGAAAGTGCACGCGCTCCCCGTCGTTTGTCAACCCGTGGTTCGATGAACTTGGAGATGCTTTTGTCCGCGGATCGTCAGATCCGCCGCCGTCCGTTCTCGTTTTATTTGCATCGGGGCAATTCGAGCGATGCGAGCGATGCCTCCGATGCGCCGAACAACGGGCCAGCCTCTGCTCTTACGCGATACGCGCGCAGATGATACAAGCTGCGCGCAACCATTCTTATCATCTGTGCTATCACGGCGAGCGAGCGTTCGATGAGTTTTCCCGCGATTTCTCGACACAATCCGGCCAGCCGGAGCTTCGATTTATCAATCTAGGTTTTCCCCCGGAATCTCTGATTTCATTTATTTATTTAGCACGAACGGACCGTGTGCTTTTTTAATTTCTCTTACAAAAACGTCAACGTAATGACGGCAACAATAATAGGGATAATAAAATGAAAGCAATGGTTAGGTAATAAGTCAAATAAACAGAAATCTATTATAGTATACGAAAGTAGAATTAAGTACTCGTCTATCGACGAGGCAGGAAAGTTCGACGGGACTCCTTCGCAGATCGCGGATTGTTGATCGATTCGGTAACACTAGACTCGCTCGCTCCGTCATGGACAATGCCACTATTTTCATTTGTTATCCGTAACTTCCTCGTTCTTTCTGTCTTCTTTCTTTTCTCCACGCTTGCCTCTCTTTTTCTCTGGCCCTCTTTCCGGTTGGTTATCCTCTTCCCTCCGGCTCGCAGATAACTCGTGAACGGTAGTTCCGCGATGTTTGAAATGCAAACAGTGTCGAGGGCGAGTACGGCACACAGGTGCATCCTACCTGTGGTGGCGAAGCGCGTGCATCGGCCATCGACGCCCGGCATGCGAAAAGAGACAGAGACGCCGATCGTTGACCGTCGATTTCAACGGGATCGACGATCCGATTACCCTGAATCTTTAAATTCGAATATAATATAATAATTTTTTTATCCATCGTCCAACAAATCTGTCTAGCATCCGAAAAAGATTTACGTCGCTGGACGCAATTGAAACAAATTTTTTTCCGTTTTTAAAGGTGCAGGAATATCTTGCAGGTATTTATAAATTCGCAGTGAAATTAAAAATTGCGTAGGCTCTCGCTGGCAGTCCCAGTGGGTCGTTGTAGGGTGGAACATCATCCAGGTCGGACAAATTAGGAACGTTCTCAGGGGCGGAGTGAAACGTAGAAAGCGGCTCGTCCTCGGTAATTAGCGTCCGGCGGGCTCGGCGGAAGAATAATAAAACGAGCGAGGCCCGGAACGGCAGGAAAGGCGCGCGGCGCGATAAGCTCGCGATAAGGAACGCGTGGCATAGCGCGGCATGGCATAGCATGGCATGGCATGGCGTGGCATAGTGAGCCACAGCGTGGAACAGTGTGGGATAGCGCGGTAGCAGAAACCGGGGATCGCTTGGGCTGCTCATTGCCGGTCGCGGACCGGATGCCGGGCACCGTGCGTTCCCGTGCACGCTGCGCGTCGGTTCGAAGTTCAAGGCCGTCCCGTGCATCCACCGCGTAATTACCGGGGAAACTCCGCCGTGGAAAAAAATAACGAAAACGCCCTGGATCGGCCGTCGTCTCTCTCTCTCTCTCTCTCTCTCTCGGTATTCCACCGAGAGTTCCATTTGCAATGTTTCGCGAATAATAGGAGAAACATCTCTGCCCCCTTTCCACGGCGGCCATCGAAATTGAAGTTTCCCATCGGAAGAGCCGCGATCGGCGAACAGATAGACGACAGCGGAATTTTTTCGTTGGTCCCCGATCCGCATCCTAGAATTCCCGGCACGTACGTAATCTTGACGCGCCAGCATCCTGTACGACGCGACTTCGATTCGGAATAACGGCTCCTGGAACGCGGAGAAAAATTGCGCCGAAGGGACGGGGGGGTCGATCCGGCAGCGCCCTGTGCTCGGTTCCTTGTAAAAATTCGACTGAAATCATTGTTTCATTTCGTTCCATTTCATTAACTCGTTCACCGTCGGGGCCGCGGACACGCGACATCGAATCGCGACGAGCGTTGGTTCTTTCTTTTTCCTTGTTTTACTAATGGTCCTTGTTTTTTTAATCAGAAGAGCAAGGAAGATCGTCGTCGCCTTTCGGCTAGGAAAATAAGGAAAAATGACGATCAACGTCCGTTTTATGTGACACTCGTGGTGACTCCAGTCTCGAATGCTTCAGTGCGAGGGAAGAATTATATGAATTATATTTATTTTCAAGAGTTTTAAGATACCGTTGCATTATAGTCGTTCGAATCGTTCAACAAAGCAGTGGATATTTATAGAGAGCTATTTTATTTCCGTTCGTGTCCGTTTCGTTTTAGTAGAAAATCGTCCGCCGTGCAGCACGGCTCGTTTCCCTATCGGAAAAACATGTTCGGCATGGCTACCGTCGCGTTCGCGCATTCGCCTAATTGATCGTCCTTCGGATGCGGTCGACGGGGTTGCGAGCAAACCACTGCGCCCGGCGCCCGGCGCTCATGGGCCGTGGGATCACCTAATATTTAATATACGAGTTAAACCGTTAAACAGCGGGCGCTTTCGAGCCATTATCGTTACCCCAGCCACAACCGACTAGCCTTCGAGGTTCGAGTTTTCGACCCTCGTTCACCGTTAGATACCCCTGTTGATACGTGCTTCGGCAAAAAGGGATCCTCGCTCTCTCTCTCCCGATGCGTGCGTATCCCCGATGCAAATTAGCGAGCGCCCGGAGAGAGGGCATCGTGCGCCTCTCCTCGTCTCTCGTAGTCTCTCGGAGCCTCCCCCGGTTTCTCTTGGTCTCTCCCTTCATCTCTCTCGTCCTCTCTCCGACTCTCTCCTTCTTTCTCCGTTTCTCTCGTGCCGGCTGTACGCGGCCGAGCATCGACTCTCTCTCTCTCTCTCTCTCTCTCTCTCCTCGGTGTCCCGTGTCCCGTGTCCATTCGTCGTTTCCTTCTCTTTGGATCGGGCTCGTGAGAACGCTGAATTATCGATCCGTGGCTGCTCGGTGGCTTCGCCGCTGACAGCTGCCGCGAACGCTGACGAGAGAAAAGAATTCGAGCTCGAAAGTCTCGAAACGAGCTCGGGAGGCCCGCAGACGACAACCTGGATTCCTCCGTATTTTCTTCCCTTTCGCCTGTTCGCCGTTTTCCCTGTCGCGGCCAGAGTTTCCCCATGCTGCCGGGACCGTTATTACGGCGGACCGTAAATGTTCTCGCGTCGCGATCGAATTATATTGCCGGCGTCGTCGCTAAATATATCTAGATAATCTAGACTGCGGATGTTTACGCGAAATAAGAAGTTCTCGCGTCGGCTCCAAGGAACAGTAGCTAACGCGAATATTTATCCCGGACTCGAGTAATCTGAACGAGTACCCAGTAACGCGTTGTTAAATTCTTCTGGTACTATAACACCGTTTCGCGTTTCATTTTCTCACGTTTTTGTCGCGAATGCATAAGATCTTGTTTCTTTTTTTTAACACGGAGAACCGTTTTAGGGATCCAAGATTATCGCAGCATCCGCAGATTGAAACCCCTCTCGAGAATCGCTGGAGGATCGAGGAGTCTGTTAAGGACTTTATGGACGAAAATAATGTCAAATATTTGCTCGTGGTGGACGTCGGTCGCCGGTGGACGCTCGACGAACGTTCGATGGACGTTCGACGAAAGCTCCTTTAGGCCCATAGGATAGCAGGATGATGTTCCCCGGGCGTGCACCGCGCTTCTCCATTTCCCCTTAATTGTCTGGTCTCGATGGAACTCCGCGATATATCCCGTCTCGTCCCCGCCCCGGCGGTAAACGTTGTGTTCGACCGACGACGGCGACGGGATTCCGATTGCTCGTGCGAGGAAAAATCATCGGGCCGATTCACCGAAGAATTTAATATCGCTCCGATTACGTCGCCGGTGCTCCCTTTCACCGGGAAATTGTATTTGCGGAACAGATTCGCGTCGGCCGACCCGATTCCCAGCCCGCAACCGACGACTTCGCCCCGGCCCGTTCTCGCTCTCTCTCTCTGTATCCCACTCTCGAGGATAATTAAATTGCCTGCAAAAAAAAAGATTAATCAGACTTGGACGTTGCGTCTGTCCGCGCGATAATCTCCTAACGCGTGTGCGCGATCGTTAAATCCGAGCTCGGAGCGTGCAGACGCGCGAGCTATCTTCGGACGAGCTCCGATAATAATTGGGCCGCGGAAGACTCTCGACGAGGAACAAAGATCGAGCCGGCTGGAACAGCCTGACGATCTTCGATGGGATTGACGCGATCGACGCTGTCGTTTCAAAAATTTCCGAAGGGTTTTAATTAAAATCACGACTCGCTCGACCGTGTAAATATGCATATGCTCGGAGCTGATGTATGCTAATGGCGACGGGCGCAGCCTGCGCCAACTATAATTATTATTAATATTAATTTGCAGCGAACTATCTCTCGCAAGCCGAGAAGCTTTTGTAACGACGAGCTGGCATCGCGACGGCCCGTAAGTTCATTTGAAGCCAGCCCGAACTCGGATCTCGTGCCATTTGCGAAATTAGTTTGCCAGTTGGCCGAACTAACGGAATCGATTCCCGCGGAGTACCGAACGACTTCGGACACGTTCTTTGGGACGAGTTTCCATTTCCGGTTAAACGCTTCGGCAACTGGGTTCCGCCGGGACGCTTCTTTGCCGCAGAACTTCGTACTTCTTCGCGTCGCCTAAATCGCGGCCTAGGAAAAATATCCGAAATACTTTAATTCGACGATACTTTAATTCGTCTAAATATACAAACCCCCTAAATAATTCAATAAAAAGTTTGGAAGCGTCGCGACGCGGAACGCTGTGCGCTCGCGCACGGTTTCGGCAGACTTTTCGCTTCGATTCGATTCGACACGATACGTTCGTCCGCTCGCGAGCCACAGTCCCAACGCGGGAATTGGCACGAACCGCGGAAACACCGGCCCATTCACCGTGTTCGAGCACGCTCGCGGAAGCGCATAAATGGAGCAGTCAGTCTCCGGGAAGTTTCTGCCGGGAAGCGCAACCCCCGGCGAAAAAGCGACGTTACTTCCGCGGAAAGGAGAACCGGGCAGCTCGACCGCCGACGAGAGAGGTCTGCTTTCTCTACTCCGAATGCGTCGACTTTCGTTTGAGTTTACAACAAATCATCCGTACGATCTTTTCACCGGCGATGTCTTAATCGACGCACGTTGCAACCCCGCATTGATTTCCGGTTTACCTGGCAACGATAGTCATTTCGTACGACCGGCGGGTCAACTTAAAATCGATGTCGGTGAATCGAGTGTCGATGGAGGCATTGTCGGTTGATTAATCCTTTGCAGTCGACGCAATTATAGCCCTAAATCCAAGATAGTTTCTTCGACCCACGGCATTACCATTGTCCATGATTCGTAATGCGACAGACGTCCTCTTACGACGGCCGTGTATAGTAATTTTCATCTGTACGCACATCGTACGAATTTCCATTGAACGTGTCTACAAACAGGTCCATACATAAATAATTAATTAATTGAATTAATAAATAAATACTGCGGTACACTGCGACGACTGCGAAGTTCGTGGACGATGGTTGCTCGCTCGCTTGTTCGTTCGGCCGTTCGTCCGCCGACAGGGAACGAAACACGAACGCGAGGGACGGCGCGCGGGGGGTTTGCTCCGCCGTGTCAGGAGGGTAGAGTCGGCCTCGGAAACGAGGGTGGTCGCCGGCTGGCAGGGAGGCGAAGGGAGGTGCAGGGCAATAGACGGACGCGCAGGGGAGAGAGAGAGAGAGAGAGAGAGAGAGCAAAAGAGAGCGAGTTAGAGGGAGAAAGGGAGAGAGAGACAGAGCTCGGCGGGAGAGAGCCGCGGCGAGGGTGGGACGCCGGGCGTCGCGGCGCAGGCTGCCGCACCCAGCAAAGCGCCTGCTCCCCTTGAACCGGCAAAACGTATACCTGACGCAACCCCGAGGAGACGGACGCGCGTCGTTTTCGCGTCGTTCTCGCGACACGCTGTTGCTAGGCGCCTCGTTTTCGATTTCCCGTGCGAGAACCCGTTCGACGGCCACGATCTGCTTCCGATCTCGGTTCGCGGTTCACGGTTCGCGAGTTCACGGTTCACGGTTCACGGTTCACGGTCGCCGGACTCGTCGCGTCCAGGCAAGGTCACGGGAATCCGCGTTTCCGCGCTCCGACCCCGAAAAGTGTCGTGTTCCAGCCGCGAGGCTTCTTCCAGCGAACCGTTCTCGTATCTACCGGCACGAGCCGCGCTCAAAGGGAGCGTCGAGAACAAAGCCTACGCGAGGGGCGAGAAGACAACCGCCGCGTTTCGGCCGCAGTTCAGCCGCAGTTTGGGCACGCCGACCGAGGGCACAAGTTCTCGAGTGGCATAACGCAGTCGACGCCGTGATCAAGGTGAAGCACCGTGCCTCGAGAGCCCGCGGGCGGGCCGCGAGAGGAGTGGAGGAAGATTTCGAAGCGGAGTGTCAAGGTTGCACGACCTTGATACGGTCGCTGACACCGTACTCCACGGGCTCCGCGTTTCGGAAAATCGGTCGCGTGCCGCGTGGTCCTCTTCGGCTTCTTCTCTCGCCTGCTTCTCGCACTTTCCCCGGGGTCTCCCGACTCTACCGAAGAGCCCTCGATCTTGCTACACGCTCCGCAAACTTCTCTCGACGCGCTCGCAAGTGTTTTTCTCGCGGCTACGCCGCTACCACCATCGTTGGATCGGCGGAACGGTTCACGGTGCTCTATAAAGCTCTCCGGCAGCTTACGGGGCCCCGCTGTTGAGCCTCTCTAGGCCGATCGGAGACCTCGCCGCGATGTCCTCTCGACTTCGGAAGACGGCATAAATATTCCTATTACCGCGAGTGTACGTTTCACCTCGTCCGATTGAAATAATAACGCGATAAACCTGCATCAAAAAACGCGTACACTCACGGTGGAGCGTACAGGGAATCGCGCGCTCGCAAATGCAAGTACGTTTACCTCGATCTGTGAAGAGTTCGGCCGCAAAGTTCCCTCGGATCCCTCGGCAACCGGCGATCGATAGCATCGATCGAAACCGTGTCTTGCTCCGTGTGTATTCGCGGCCGCGTTTCATTTTCTCCCGATGCGGGAAGGGAGCTGCTCGGGTCACGGAGGATTCGCGGAGGTTAATTACCGCGACGACGAAGGGAGCAACGCTGCGGTGGTCGGCTCTGCAGAGACTGCAGACAGACGTGGGTGGTGTCCATCTTGAAATAGGCTGCATACCTTACCGGGAGTCGCGCAGACCCTACGAATTTTCTGCCGGCAGTAGCGACACGTTTTCTCCCAATATTATAAATTACACTAGAGTTAATTACATCAATTTATGAATAGTTCGTTCTCTTTCTACCAAAGACTCTTTCCAAATCTTCGACTCACCAATTATTTCCGCATCGTTTTCGTTTGCGATACGCCGAGAGCAATCGCCCGAATTTAGTTTATTTGTTTCTATTTATTTGTTCACTATTCATTCATATATTTCGTTCTTTATTCGGCATACGGATAGAGGAAAAGCCTCGTCGCAGGAGAAGCAATAAAAAGGAAGCGATGAAATTGACTGAAGTGGAAGGCCTCGTAAAACTGGGGGAATCCAATTTATTTCGATTTTGTACAGTTTCGAATAGTTTTACAATAACTGTCTCCCGGTAATGTAATTTATTCAATCGATTCTCGTGAACCTGTCTTTAGTACTATCATAGCGTTAAACGGGTCGTTGGACTGTGTTGGGTTCGGGGTTAAATTCGCGAAAAGGTGGTCCTCCTCGGACAACTGTATCCGAGAGGTTGGTGGACACATCGAGCGGGTGTCTCGAGGCCATTCACCGGCGCAGGCGATCGCCGGTAGGCCGGAAATGCTCCGTGTTTACGTTCCATCCGAGGGAATTTACGTGGCAGACAGGGGTTGATGGCCAGGCGAGCGTGCTGGGATGGGCGGATAGGGGCGGTCCGGGGCGTACGCGTTGCGGGCCGGCCTGCACGGCCTGCAGGGACTGCAGCTTGCACACAGCCTGCTGTATAGTCTGCATCGCCTGCAGCCTGCAGCTCGCAGCCGGCGACCGGCCGGCTTAGGCGGTGCCCTGCGTTCCGATTGGGGTAGGTTAGGTGCGCGTTTAGTCCCGCGTACCTAAAGACAACTGCACGCGAGATCGCTATCCGTTCGGCTCGGTTCCTTGCTAGTTTACCGCGAATCCGACGCCGCGTCGCGCGAGGGTAACCCGCGATAAGGGACGAGGGATTCCCGCCACGCATCGCGATACCCGGCTACGTAAACTCGGAATTTCAAGCGGGTGTTCTAGCGTGGATGACGTTTTTTATTCGAGAGTTTTTTCGGTAAAGAAACTACGACACTTTTGCGAGTGAACTTTTTACAGTCGGAGTCAATATAACTCGTAATGCGAAATAGATTTTCTGGCCTGTGGTACTTTCATTTTATATAATCTGCTGCATTTTCTTCGCCCTTCACCTACAAAGGATTGATACAGAATTTCTTAGCTTCAATTAGGACAATTATAATGCTATAATAATCGAGTTTCGGATCTAAATTGCCACGTCTCGATCGCGGACGATTGGAATTTTAGCGATCTCGAGGCGAAGAGTCGAAGGTGGATCGGAATGGAGCTCGGTGTCGTCGCAGGGTCTTGAAGAACGTCGCGCCCGGAGGGTTAGTAGACGGCGACGAGAAGCCGGGGCGATAAAGTTCTCCTCCCGGTTGCACCTGTCGCGCGTGTTATCCGTCGAACGTATTGATTCGAAAGCGGCGATACAGCGAATGCACCGGAAAAGGAAGAGCCGGCGCGGCGCGGCGTTGCATCGGGCGTTAGAGTCGCATCGGGAGCTCCGATACTCGTTGAAATTTTCGTCGAAATCTCGTCGAAGTTCTCATCGAGATCCCATTGAATTCTGCTGCACAGCCTCGTACGCTCTTGAAAACCTGCGAGCAGTGGAAGCTGAAGAAGCAAGAGGTGGCACGCGTTCGCCGAGTTTTACACGTTTCGCGCGTTCGGCTGCGGTTCGATTGAGATCGGTGCCGTGGTGAATTTGTTAGGGATCGTAGAACTCGATCTCATCGGATCGACGACGGTGCGTCGATTTCCACGATTTTCGTTGGAGGAAGAGGAACAGTGACCGCGTCTAGTGCCGATGAAAACAGTGACTACCGGTGGGTGATGATCAGTGAGCCCACCGTTTCGAATGAAGTGGTTTTAGGATGATGGTGGAGCGTGTTGAGGACCTTCTCTTCATGTATCGACGTCCCGTCTACCGGGTCTTCCAGTACCTCGAAACCAGCGAGTAAGTAACCAGTGAGAAAAGCGATAATATAAATATAAAATAGAATATAATAATTTATTTTACATATAACAGTATTCCAAATATTCTCGCTACAAGTGTTAGCTCCGACCAGCAGTGCTGCGGGATGCACCTTGCGGGGACAGGCGTTTAGCCGACGAAAGTTTGTCCGGGGGAATGGCAATTTACACAGTACCGTACGACCTATGGGATACGGAGAATAGAGGAGAATAATACCGTCCTCGAGTGGCCCTTCGAAAAAAGGGAAAGGGGAGGTTCTTTTTTCGCGACGGTTACGTCGACGCGAGCTGCTCCTCCTCGAGGAGGATCTAGAGGGATCGAGGCGGGCCGAGGCGAGGATAGGTAACCATGGCGAATTTGGCGTCATCGACCACGGAGCTCTCCTCGGTAACCGTTGCTAATTGGCGCCATTAACCGATGCCGCTCCGATCCGCCTTGAACGTGTCGCCTAGTCTCTCGCTCGGCTTGCCAACTTTCGGATTCGTCGACTTCGAATAATCCGATTATATCCGTGTGTGACCGCACGAGCCGCGACAAAAGTATCCCGGCTCCATTTCCCGCTTCTAAAACACTTTAACCACTTGCTTTACGATTTACTTTCAATGGAACGCGCGTCACTGTTTCATTAGACGCGAGTATATGTGCGAGGTGTCGGCAGAAAATAAAACGAATATACATCGGTTTTTATTTAATAGATTTAATAACCTAAGGTACGATGTCTAAAATCCTTCTTAATATTATTCATTTCTTAATCATCATATTACAGTTACAATGACGAAGTTTCAGATTAAATCTATTTAAACGCGAACGCATGTTATTTAAAAAAAAAAAAAACAAATCGTACGGCATTGGTTAATCCGTTTACAAATGAATAAATTAAAATTCGGAGTCAGAACGGTTCTCCGTTCGGAAGCTCGTTTTCTCTTCGTTTTCCTCGCGGACATGGAAAAATAAGGGAACACGGGGCCTCGAATTACTGCAGAAAATTGGTCTCGGAGCGGCGGAAGAAGGCGCGCGCTGCAAATGAGAAAAGTTTTCGGTGAATCCGCGGCGGCGACCGGCTGGTAGCGCAGGGCACTGAAACTCTCGAAAGACGACCACCGATTTCGCTCGGTCTCGGGACTCCGGGACCATCGGAGCCGCGTTTTCGCCGGGGAGAACTATTTAAACACCGATATCGCCCCACGGCGATGCGTTTCCGTCCCGTCTTTCCAGTCGTTCGGATGCTCTCGAGAGGAAAATTAAAACGCTGCGAAGGTGGACCGGCAACCAGCCGGAGTTCCACCTACGATTTTAATTCGAATACCAACCCGAAGGAAGAACGCGTTTATTTATTTCTTTATCTGGCAATTTCAACGAAAATCTCGCTTTGTTACGCGACGCAAGAAAAGTGGAATTTTAAAAGGATTACGTAGAATTAATCTAGTGTGTCGTAGGACAGAAGAAATCGGTTTTATACGCTGACATTTCAGTCAGTAATAAGATAAAGATTACAATTTCCAAAAAGTCATAGCAAATAATTCCTCTTCTGATATTACCACGAGATAATTCCGGATCGGCAATTGATGCATTAAACAATCGATAGACCATATTTTCGACGGTTTCCGCGTTGTCCGCGTGGACTGGCGGCGAGAGCACTCGGTCGCGAGTCTGTTGGAAAGTCTAGCCGATGGCGGGCTTTTCGTGGGCGGACGTGGTTCAACGAGCTTTCAAGCCGCGCGCCGGTCGTAATTTTAGAAGCTGGAAGGACCACCGTCGTTCGTCGTTCACGCGTCCGCCCTACCAGGATCCGAGTTACATTCTAAAGGGTCCGGCTCGTTGGATAAATATTATTACCATTACAAACGTGTAATATAAATGTAACGTTCGCCGTGGCGAGACCTAACCGAGTCGAGAAACGAATCGCCGTTTACAACCGTATTGCCGGCGTCGCGGGTCGCCGAGAATTTCTCGTGGCGCGGGAACAACGGGCCGACGCCATCCAACGAAATCGAGTGTACAAGATCGTAAAGCTCGAAGCTGGTATTGTTAACGTGCTGTTTGGTCGTCTAAATGCCAGCGGACGGGCCGCGCTCCATCCGGCAACCTTTCACGCCGATCCGCGATCCCGCGACGCGAATCTAATCGCGCTTGCATAAACGAATGTTTATCGTATACACGCGTGCAAGAGGAGAGAACGCGTAAAACCGTCGGCATCGCGGGTCCGGAGACAACGACAAGCGAACGGGGCTTGCGAAAGACCCGATCGGTTGACCGGCGTCTCCAGGCAGTCTGTTCGCTCGATCGGCTCGCCCGATCGCCGACCTGGATATATCGGGCCTGTTCATTTGCGCCGTAGGAATTACGATAGCGACGCGATTTTTCGCGCGATCGTCCCACGCGTCCCGCGAACCAGCTCGCCCAGAGAAAGAGAACCGTCCCGTCGGGCATCGTCGCCGCCGCCACACGGCTCCGGCGAACGAGCGAGCGAGAAGAGAGACTCGAAGAGAACGGCAGGTTGTCCGTTTCGACGTCGCATCGATCAGTTTCCGTGGAACGCCGGACCAACCTAGATCGATCCGACGTGTCTTTCCTACGGATAGAGAGACCCGAGGGGACCGTTCACGTTTCGTTGCCGTCGGTGGAAATTTTTTGGTGTATTTTCGGTGACTTCTCGGTGCGTCTCGGCTGCAATTCCGGATCGAAGACGACAAGGCGGTCTCGTCTACCCCCCGTTGCGTTGCCATAATCGACCACCACTCGGAAAGCCGAAACAAGGACGTTGAACCGTCGCACAGTGGTCTGGGAATACAGTTCCCGTGACCGAAAATTATTTGATCTTTGTCGCAATGCTTCGAGTTACAGTCCTCTTCTGTAAGCTTCATTTCATATTCTATTGGGTTGTTATGGAAGCAATCTCGGTGTTTTGTGAGCTGCCTGTTTGGAAAACCGTTACTTTTGCAACGGCCGAATAGCTCCGAGAAAAAGAAAAAACGATCGCTGGCCGACTTCAGTTGGAAACAGTTTTTCATCGGGTCGTCGAAAACGTTCGAAAAATCATGAGTTGTTTTGAAATTGGACACGAGCGGTCGGCGACGAGCGCGCTCGCCGCTTCGCTGCTTGCTCGAGCGTCGAAATAATGTCGTCGGCATCTATTTGTTGAGATTATTCTATCCTTGTTTTAATTGTTTAAGTTTTCGTGGAAAAAACACCGCGCTCCTAACCGTACAATTACTGAGAGTTTTTAACTTAAATTCAATAATATCAAACCCAAGAAATTGCGTTTCAGTCATGCATCGCATCTCGACCATACCACTGTGCGTCGCATCGGCCAATTTAAAATTCCACCGACCCTCGTCTCGCTCACCGATCGCCGTTCACCGTCGACGGAGATACGTCTCTTCGTTGTAAGACGAGATCCATGCGAACGTTCCGCTGTGTCGGTTGACGGAGCCT
Organism: Augochlora pura; assembly: GCF_028453695.1. Taxonomy (NCBI): domain Eukaryota; kingdom Metazoa; phylum Arthropoda; class Insecta; order Hymenoptera; family Halictidae; genus Augochlora; species Augochlora pura. Next base: position 2,234,044 of record NC_135776.1, on the reverse strand, counting down.
CGGTTCGAGAGGCAGCAGCCTCGTGTTTCGCGATGGGAAAAGTGGAAGAGCGAAACCTGTGACCTGTGACTGCGATGCCACCGCGAACGATCTTTTCAAAGATCGGCTCCAAGAGTCTTTAGAACAGTTTATAGAATATCCAGAGTTTCTAGAGTCTCTGGAGACGCTGGGAACCTCGTGGTCTCCCGGTTCACGATCCGATGGAACCGTCGGATTCGTTTCTATTCGTACCGGATCTGTTGCACGGCCGTCGGTGATAGTTCGTCGAAGGTTGTCGAAGCGACAGCGACCAGCGATGCTGGAGCTGCTGGAACGCAAAGCGAACGGCATATCCTGGCCGGCGTGCCGCGGCCACAATCTCGAGTCGTTCGCCAAGGACGCGAAAGGGGTGTTCTTCCTCAAGAGGGACAAAGGTTACCCGAGGGAGAAACGATGGAGGAAGGAGAACGGGGGCTTGCTGTGCTCCCTCGGTCAGCTGGGCTGCTCCGAGTCCTACAGTCCGGACACCCTTGGCACATGGAAGTTCCACAAGGTGTCCCGTGCGAGGTACGCTTCGGAACGACGGACGGAAGGCGATCGGTCCTAAGGAGAACCTCGATAATTTAATATTTATCTATTATACTGTGTATTTATCTTTGCTGAGACCCTGCGACTTTACACAAGACATCCTTTACACCTTTTCAATATTTATTTAGACGTCTGCGTGCGAATGAAAAATGTCGTGAGGTCATCGATGACCTCAGGGGGTCGTCCTAGGGTTGAAATACTTGTATTTCAAAACTTCTCCGCGACGATGCAAGAGCGCAATAGAGAAAGTAATAGTGAAAGGTAAAGTGCGTGGGCGATAGTCGCAGGTGCGTGGTAGTTTTGCGAGCGTCGGGTCAGGGCCGAAGAGCGCGCAATCTCTCTCTCTCTCTCTCTCTCTCTCTCTCCTGCTCTGTCTGTCTCTCTCTCTCTCTCTCTTCCGTTGTTCTCTTGCTTAATAGCAGCGAAATTCGACTTCCGGCTGAAAGGAGCCAATTCCACGATAAAAGAGAAGTTGACGATATTGTCTCCGCTCGGTGCCGCGGTTGACGACCATTTGCGACGCGATTCGCGACGGCTTGCTCGAACAATTGGCGCGTCATCGTCGCCGGGGCGCAGTGTTCGCCGCGCCGCGGCTTTAGAAATTCTTGAAAACCCTTCGCCGCTTGAAACACGGTCGACGGAACCACGGGACGCGGCCGATGCCTACATACATACACACGCGTCCGCGTGGCTTTTCAAAGAACTTCTTCTCTGTCTCTTCCTCTTCCACTTCCTCTTCCTCTTGCTCGGCTCCTTGCGTTTTCCTTTCTTCGATAAACCTCCGGTTTCGCGGTGTCGTTGAGAACGCATTCGAACGCTTTCGACTGTGCCACGGCTACGTGACGCTGCTTTAACACCGGGAAATCGTGCGCGCCCCGACCAATCGCTTTGTTTCTTTCATTCTTCATTTCTTTATACATACACGCGGGTGAAAATCCATTTTTACAATAAGAAACAAACATTTAATATTGAGATAGACTTAATACAGAATAAAAATGCTATTGTATCAATTACAACGCTATGAAACAATTTAAAAATGGAAGAAACGTATACGCATAATATACTAACAACGAAGAGAACAGAATCTTCATCGAATCTCGATTGAAACTCGATCGAATCGCGCGATCGAACGACAGCCGAGTCGCTGTTGACTCCCACCGCTGACCAGCTCCGATGCAGCGGAAACTAATCGGTCGGTTTCAAGAATCTTAAAAGCTCGGTACACAGGCGGGGCGACTGCATCCCCGAGGCTCCTCGAGCGGTCTCGAAAGATCTCGAGCGATCTCGAGAGGGTAAACCGAGGTTTAATCCTCTCGATGGCCCTAAACGGGTCCAATAAAGCGCGAGACTTTGAAGTGTCGCGGCCGTTCGGCCAGCTCGAGACGCCGACAAACTTTATCCATAAGAAACTGTTGGCTCGCGACGTTCTGACGGATATGCGGCGGATCAAAGGATTTCGAATTATTGTTCAAATGGATAGATTTTTGGCCGCGTACGCGTCCACGTGCAAATATCGAATCAGGAAAAGAATGGACGCGTGTCCGATACGCGGAATTCGTCGGCGAAGATTAACGATGAATCGATCGGCTGATAAGACGGCGAACGAGATCGACGCTAGGTGCGTTCGCCACTGCGCTCAGTTGTAGTCCGATCATCGGGATCGTCGCATCTACCCGCGATATATCCGGCACCTGCAGTTATTTCGTGGAAGTTCTCGCGTCATCGGGGAACGATCGCTGGCAAATGGAAACGATGATCAACGCCGCAACGCGTCGATTTCGCTCGTGGTGGATCGCGCTGTCGTGCAACCATCGAGAAAAGGAGTACCTCAGCGTCGGACGAATCTCGAAGAGGCTGAAAGACTATCTGAAAACGTAATAGAACTCTCCACCTTTTCTGAAACACTCGCGTCGCGATCGGCTCCGTAGAAGAAAGCCAACGAACGTTCTGGAAGTCCATCGAACGCTACACGATCGACATGATTGCATCAATAGGATTGTCGCGAATGTGAATTTTTTTACTGCACATTCATTATTTATTCTGTTGTAACAACTTTGCAATCGGTACGTTGCGCGACGGATTATAGAATAAAATAGTGTGCGATCACGAAAGTTGGGCGAAAAGTGATGTGATCGATGCTTAAAGGTTATAACTCGTTAGTTGTTGTAACTTATTACGAATTAATTGTATTAAGGTGTGCTAACTAATTTACGATATTTCCCAGCGATGAAATACGTCCTCTGATTACTGTACTTAAGTATCGGTAATTTTTTTTCTGTTATACAGTGTTCGAAGATCTATATTTTTAAATGGGATTTTTTAAAAATAAGGATTTCGTTTCCCGGCGAAATCTTTTTTTCCTCTACGTACCGGTGAATAATGAATCTCCTCGCCGAGAAGGCAAGCTTCCACGTTGTCTCGGGCCAGCGCGGAGCCGAGGTTTTACCGGATAATGCATAATTGACGCGAAAGCCTCGCAAAAAAAGCCCTGCAGAAAGCCTCGCGAGCCGGCCTTCGTTGCCATACTTCTTATACCTGTTGTTTCTCTGCTCTCTTTTCCATGTCAGCCATGAGGGGATGAGCACTGGCGTGGGAGATGGTGGTGGTGGCGGCGGTGGCGGTGTCCAGGGCTCCGGCGGCGGAAGAAGCACGCCGCCCCATGGATCGCCCACCCCCATGGACAAGGCCACGCTGAAAGTCCATCTACCTAACGGTGAGTCGAAACGAATTTCAGATATTCGGATACTTATTTATTCATTTATTTATTAATATAAACTGCTCAAAAAAAATGGTAGCACGAAAGAATTTCAAATGAAATATGGCCAACTTCCATCGACGATAATTCATTTGCTGCAGGTGGCTTCAACGTGATCAAGTTCGGCGACGCCATCGACGTGCGAGGGATCATCTCCCTCGTTACGAGTCGGTTGGCGGTCGGCACGAGACACTACCGAAATCTCTACGCCATGAGGCTGCATCACCCAGGGTCGGGGGAGAGTTACTGGTTGCACCAAGACACCACCATGTATCAGGTACAAGAGAAGTACGAGAAAAAGCATCCGAACTGCGAGTGGAGGTACGAGCTGAGGGTGAGATACCTGCCGCAGAATCTGAACGATCTCTACGAGAAGGACAAAGTGACCTTCTACTACTACTACGACCAGGTATTTCGATGCGCTCGGTAATAATGATAATAACGTTTAATAACGAAAATACGCGTATTCTTTTATGAAAAAGACAAATTCAATGTCGGTTTGAAAAATGGCTGGTCGACTTACCAAACGTTTTCCTCAGGTGCGAAACGATTACCTATGCGCCAACCACGCGGCTCTCGACCAAGACGTGGCGGTACAGCTCTGCTGTCTGGAGATCCGCAATTTCTACAAGGACATGCCCCAGATGGCCCTCGACAAGAAGAGCAACCTCGAGTACCTAGAGAGAGAGGCAAGAATCTAGAACCGATTTGAATCCGAAACCAATCGACTAGGACCCCCCGGTAGAGTCACAGGTGTTTGATTTCCCTCGTTTTCGCTTGTTCTCGGTCTCAGGTCGGTCTGCACAAGTTTCTCCCGCGGTCCGTGTTGAACGGAATGAAACCAAAGGCGCTGCGCAAGCTGATACAGCAGCATTTCAAGAAGGTGGCCGGACTCACCGAACTGGATTGCAGGTACAAGTTCTTCGACCTGCTGAGGGCGCACTACAGATTCGACCAGGAGAGGTTCATATGCGCTCTCGGGGTGAGTAGCGGAGCCGGGTATCGTTCACCACGGCCTCTTCTAGGCCCTGGCTCCTAGACCGTAGCCTCCCAGGTCGATACGATTCCGATACGATATCAAAGCCATGTCTTGTTTGCAGGCCAGCTGGTCTATACCCGTCGAACTAGTCATCGGGCCAGATTTAGGCATTTCTTACATGGCTCACAGAGGCGGAACAGTGGTAGGTCTCTCTTTCTCTGTCTTTCTCTTTGAGCATCGGTAAAGATGATCAATGGCTTTGCCTTTTCATCTCCCGCTGCGATCTCCTTTCGCTAGGACTTCCACGAGGCACGGGGATAATATTGATATTGTATTGTTCTGTTTTGGAAAGTCAAGATAATGCCACGACAATAAATTACAAATATTTTCAATACGAGATCGAGACATTGAGAATATACACAACGCGAGATAACATGCTCGATATCTTTTCAAGAACTTGACAGTATTTCTGTAAATATCGTATTATCCTCTATTGTGGAAGCTCTGCCTTTGCCACGCAATCGTGCACGCGCTTGATTAAACCGAATCTGTTCGATGCACGCAGCCGACGAGAATTGCCGAGTTCTCCCAGATACAATCCATCCAGACCCTGGTCTCGGACTGCAAGGAACACGCGAAGGCGTGCATCAAGCTGAGGGTAGCCGGGGCTGCCGAGACCCTTAGCATAACTTGCTCGAGCCTGGACCAGGCCGAGAGTCTCGCGGATCTGATCGACGGTTACTGCAGGCTCGTCACCGGAAGCAACACCTCGCTATGGAATAGAAAAGGTACCGAACCGACCGCGATCGCTCTCCTCCGAGTTACACGACAACTCCGAGAACATTCTATATCTATAGCATGCGCCGCGAAAGAAACTGAATATCCGACGAGAGTACGCGAACCCTGTGTAGCAGCTTCGATGCCAACTGCAAACACTTTCTCGTATCTTATTGTTAGCTTTGATTGTACTCGATGACCCAGGCCTTGATCGATCGATAAGTACGCATCGAACACGGATAGATGGACAGCCGAACGGACATAACAAACATACGTAAAGCAATGAAACCGGTTACAAAACGTATTCCAATTTTTTATCGTTTTATCTCGTTTAATTTTGAATAGAAAATTGAATTCTTTTCTATTCGTAATTATATTTACGAATTCTATTCTATTCGTATATATAAACGAAATGAAAGGAATTAAAGTTAATTATACTCGAAAACAAATCAAAGTCACAGCAATTGGCCCATCTGACATTAACCGATTCCACTACCCTACGAACACACAAGTATCTGGCACGAACACCCCTCTTGCATCGACGAACGATATACTACTCTAAGTTTCTAATCGTTTATAATTGCAAGCTGCATCGTGGAAAAACTATCCCTGTCCATGCAAAGGTTTGTAGTTTTTGTATGATCCCGTAGACTTGACGTGTCTGGTCGTCCAGACATGCTGCATGAGTCCCCCGCGCGGTTCGATCGATCGTTATTAAGATCGCTCTCGGTTCCAAAAATAGATGCCCATCCACCGAAGTACAGACAGGACGGTTCCAACAGTCCGGAGAAGAACGTCAGCAAGACTGGGACCATTTTGTCGGAGGATTACGCTGAGATCGTCGACGAAGAGGGCGATTACTCAACGCCAGCTAGTAAGAATAATCGGCGCGGTTCCGATATGGTTGCGGTTTTATTAAACCGTGCTCTTCTTTCAGCCCGAGACTATGAAATCGTCAGAAACCAAGTGGAGCTGGGCGATGTCATCGGGAACGGACAGTTCGGCACTGTACATAAGGGTTCGTACAAAGGAAGGGACAACCAGGTAATAGCTGTCGCGGTGAAAACGTGCAAAGTGGACGCGGATCTCGCCACCTCCGAGAAGTTCCTCGAGGAAGCTTGTAAGACACTTAGTTCACTGCGATCATCCGGTCGAGAGACCCGACTGTTTCACATTTAACGAATGGCTATCGAATATCGCAGATATCATGCAACAGTTCGAGCATCCTCATATTATACGATTGATCGGGGTCTGTTCGGAGGCGCCGATCTGGCTGGTGATGGAGCTGGCCAGGCTAGGAGAGATGCGAGCTTATCTCCAGTCGAATAAACAGCGACTGGACCTAGCCACGCTTCTGCTTTATACCTTCCAACTGAGCACTGCCTTATCGTACCTCGAGAGCAAGAAATTTGTACACAGGTAATCTCATCCATGAAACTTCGCCCAAGAATATTTATTCTTAGCTCCCAGCCTCCTAAGCGGAAAAAATCTTACTCGATTTCGCTTTTGTTTCGCAGAGATATCGCCGCAAGAAATGTTCTAGTGTCGACGCACAATTGCGTTAAACTGGCGGATTTCGGCTTGAGCAGGTGGGTCGAGGACCAGAGTTATTACACCGCGAGCAGGTGCAAGCTGCCGATCAAGTGGATGGCGCCAGAGAGCATCAATTTCCGAAGATTCACTACCTCATCCGACGTCTGGATGTTCGGTTTGTCTCGTCCAAGAATAAAAACCTCTTCCGCAAGTTCTCTCTAATAACAGCAACACTTTTATTTCTCAGGCGTATGCATGTGGGAGATTCTGATGCTCGGGGTGAAGCCATTTCAGGGCGTAAAGAACCACGACGTGATCCATAAGCTGGAGAACGGGGAAAGACTAGCCTTACCGAACCACTGCCCTCCGCGTTTATATTCTCTCATGTCGCAGTGTTGGAGCTACGAGCCGAGCAAGCGGCCAACGTTCAAAGAAATCAGGGAAACTTTACAGTAAGCTCCAAAAACGAACATCCGGTCTTATTCGGTGTATCCAGTTTACTGAAATTCCCTCGTGTTTCAGCGAGATTCTATTGGAAGAGAAACATCAGCAGCAGGAGACAATGAAGCGTGAAAACAGAAGAGTGCAAGCCATGTCTTGGGGTACGTAAAAGAGTAAACGAGTAAAACTGTGCTTGTACCGGCTGCTTCCACGTTTGATTAAAACGAGGGGAAGAAAGCGAGTAGATGGACGTCGAGGCAGCCGGTACGCGAAAAGGAGAGGGGATACAGATAAGAGGAGCACCAGATAATCTGTGATAATTCAGGTGCAGACGATGTACCGCCGCCGAAACCTTCGAGGCAACCGCAAAACACGTCGGATCAATCTCAGCTGACCGCTGCGGCCCCGGTTTCCACCTATATCGTGGCGCAGAGCCCCGAGGTTCTCGCGCAGCTGCTCAAGGACAATCAAGCCAGGGGGGTATGTCCCTCCGTGTACACGACGCCTGCCTCACCCTTCAACACCCTCGCGGTCCAGTTCCAAGACGAGGACCAAGTCCTGACCACCGCAGTGGTCTCGGACTTACCATTTTTCGATCCGGCCGTCTCGGAACCGTCCGCTTCCCACGACACCACCCAATCGGCCGATTCCACCCTGTCCGACACTACCAATCTCGATTCCCTCGACTCCTCGGACACCACCGCTCCCCTCATGTCCAGCCTGACAATTTCAGAGACGTCACAAGCCCAATCACCCGCTGCGAACAGAAAGCAACAGCAGCAAAAGGTTAAAGAGATGCAAAATTTGTACGCGGTCAGCTCGAAAGTGGTCGGTAGCATAACCGGGGACCTCTATTCGCCCGTGCAGAAGTTCTCCGCGTCGAACGCCATACCGGTGACCACCGCGACGTCGAGCTGCGGTGAAATATACGGTCCGGTGGCCAATTTTACCCAGAGTTCCGCCATCGTTGGCAATCTCAGCCAGAGTCCGAGCGTCGGCGGTAATTTCGGCGAAAACCCCGGCAACTTTGGGCCCAGTAGTTTGAACAATATCGTAGGTCCTGGCAATTCGACTCCTCAGACCGCAAGTTTCGTTCAGTTCTCCAGTGCTGGCGCGCCTCAAACCGCGAACATGTTCGTCGTAACTTCGAATCCCGTGCAAAATACATCAGTTGCGGCAGGCGCGTATCCTCGCGTGCCCGTCAATTCTTCGTCGTCCAACGACACCGTGCCTACATCCACAGCAGAGTGTCTTTATGGACCGGTTCTCAAGTTCCGAGCACAAAACGCGCAGAATCAAACCGTGACCGAGTTGAAGCCAATGAATGCCTCGCTGGCCACCTGCGTCCAAGTCGCGAGGAGCAATTTGACGGCGGCGCCGTCATCCTCGTCATCGCAGAATCTACAGAATCTTCAGAATTTGCAGCCTCAGCCGATGATGATGCATCCGCAGAATTACCAGCAGCCACAGCAACAGCAACAGCAAATCTACTCAAACATTGGCCAACAAGCGTTGGTGGGAGCACAGCCGATTTACTTGTCGCAGTCCCAACACGTGCAGAACCTTCAGAGACAGAACAATCCGTCGGTTCACCAACCGGTTTCTTATATACCGACGCAACAGCAGACCGGTCAGCAGATCCAGGGGGTCCAAGGAACTCAAGGAATCCAAGCAAGTCAGGGGAGCCAAGGATGCGGTGCCAATCCGATTTACACGGCACACGCGACTTCCGTCACGGTCGTCCAAGCTCACAAGATCCTGCAAGGAACCGCGTACCCGCAGCAAATGCAGCAGCAAATCCAACATCAGATCCAACAGCAGTCTGGAATATTACATTGTCATGTGGCCAGCTCGCAACCTGGCAGCGTGAGCCAGCAGTTATCGTACGGTGCAGTGACTCAAAGTCATCCGATTCAGGCGCAGTTTGCGGTGGCAAATATCACAGGTCAGCCTGCCAGCCAGCAAATTGTCCATTCAAGCACCTCGAGCTATGTCATTGGCCAACAACCCGCACCCACGTCTCAGTGCAACGTTACCAATCTAGTAACGAACACGGCAAACGTGGCATACCTACCGCAACCGGTGCTCTGCCAGCCCGCGGTCGTTAAGACCGTCGGACCCCAGCTAGCCACCGGAATTGCAAAGATCACCACGTTCGTCGCGCAAAAGCCTGACGAACAGCTGACTAGCTCCATCGACGGTACACTGTCCGGATCCCTGATATCCTCCGCTGTCAGCGACAGCACCATGTCATCGAGCAGCTCGATGACAGAGGAGGCCCACCAAGATCAGGTTTGGCTAAGCCTCCTAGGAATGAACAATCGCATCCCCTATTCTGCAACAGCATATTGTTTAGACTTCAGACTGTGTACAGGCTGCGGTCGGGCGGGTTGCACCAGCGCATATAGAATGTTGCTCTACTATTTTTCCCAAAAAAAATCTTCCCGTCCTGCCATGACTTGTAAGCAGTCGGTGTTCAATCTATCCGATGGTACAAGCCGGAAAACGGCGATCAACAAGCGCACGCATTCTACTTCTTGTTCTACCGATTGCGAGACACTCGTAAAGTTTTTTCGTTACTCGAAACGCTGCACAATTGTACACCCTTTGTTGCGAGCCGATCGTGTACATATAATACGCGCAAAACATGCTTTTGGTTGATGCAGACGCGCTCACACTCTTGCTCGGAGTTCACAGAACACCTTGTTAGTTGTTACACACAGTTTCACGATAGGCCACACTGTCTTCGTTCACGCAAAAATCTAGACTCTCGTTATTATTATTATTATTGTTATTATTATTTTTATCATTATTATTATATTATTATAATTTTTGTTGTTGTCGTTGTTATTACTATTATTATGATTACTATGGTTACCATTACTATGCAGTTTGGTAGGCTAATCCCTGTTGTTCTCTTTTAATTTTGTTTGCATGACGAATGGACATGATAATACAGTAACGTGGACGTTGTAACAATTTGAGCTGCATGCGACCAGTATGACTGCACACTGCTCTCGTTCTGAAATGGTTTTTACCTTGCATCGAGAATTATGCATCTCTTTAATTTTACTGTGTACATATGTATGTTCGTCGATACTGTAAGAGCGAGCGATACTTCCACCATAGATTCTAGAGGTGATGTAAAATAGAATCATTCTATTTCAGAGAGCAGTGCAGTCACAGTTCTTTGATAATGTCGCGGAGAACTTTGGCAGCGGCGTCGATGATGAACAGAAGTTGTTGGAGCAACGACTATTGGAGCAACAGCGCCAATCAGAAGAGGATAGCCGATGGTTGGCCAGGGAAGAGGTAACAGATCTTGTTGATATTATAGAAAAACTCTGATAAAAGGATAGCTATTGACATAACAATCCCCTTAGAAAAGATTATCTATCGCAACGAGTGGAGATGAAAGCGCTAGTCCTCCGATACCTCGCTCGGTCACCCAGTCACCAAATCACGATCAACACAGTGCCAACACTGGATCCCTTGGCTCTGATAAAGGCATTGAGAAAGTGATCGTCGTAAAGGTATCATGTTGCTTTTTTTTGTCAATTACTAACTCGACCTTCTAAGGTCCAACGAGCAGGTCTAATACGACTTTCGATTGCAGAAAATGGAACCCACGCCAACGGCGGACTTGGATCGGGCCAACGATAAAGTCTACGATTGTACTACCAGCGTCGTTCGTGCGGTCATGTCCTTGTCTCAAGGTATAAATGTGACTTGAACTGAATTGTTTAACAATGTCTGAACATTTCTGAAAAATCCTGAATACTGAATATCGCTGTAGGTGTGCAGCAGAGCAAGGCGGAACAGTATTTAGAATTGGTTTGTAAGGTCGGTACTGAATTGAGAGCACTCCTCTCTTCCGTTGACGCTTTGATGGACATATTACCAATATCAACTCACCGAGAAGTGGAAATGGCGCACAAAGTACTCAGCAAGAACATGTCCGAGTTGGTGACAGCTATGAGACGGGCCCAACAGTACAGTGCTACCACTCTGGATGCGGACTCGCGAAAGTAAATATGTACCCAATTTCAATAGGACTGCACGGTAAAGGGCAAGATTAACAAAACTTTCGACCATTTCAGAGATATGCTGTCGGCTGCTCATATTTTGGCAATGAACGCTAAGAACTTGCTGGACGTGATCGACTCGATACGCATTCGTTACCCGTACGTGGACAATCAGATTTGCCAGAAGCAACAAAATGATGGCGTTCCCCAAGAGTCTACGCCGGAGGGTCGCATCCGTTCCAGTCAGTCCGGGGAGCAATTTTTGAGAAGTCAGTCGACCGAACGACAAGGCACAACATTCAGACAGAGTCAAAGCGGCGATCTCCTGCATAGGATGGGTCAGTCGGTAGACCGGCCTCTGCAGGTAAAGATTATTGAACCGTGTAAGCCAGGCTTGGCACGACTAGAAAAAAGTCCTTCTTTCCGTAACGAATGACAAGGGTACAGCCACCATACTCGACTCCTTTGAGGAAACAAGCACTTTTTTGTGGCCACGCTGGTCATTTGATGCTAATCATTTTGAAAGATTCCATTTTTGGTGCAGGGGAGTCAAACTGATGTCAGTACCGGTTCGAGCTTAGAGAGAAGGCACCACATCGTCACGAACAGTCTCGAACGTAACTCGACAACTCGACGACAAATGGCTACAAACAGTTTAGAGAGGAAAAGACCATCGTTATCTTGTAATATCAGCCCTATGAATAATTCCGTGAATTTGCCGCCGATGGTACCGGTTACCTGTAATTTAGTCCAAACGGTAGGGCCCGTGATTCACCCCAGTCAAACCGTGTCGACAGGTATTAGTCAACAGTTTGCACCTAACAATAAAACGGTGAACGAGACCGCGACAAGTGATAGCTAACAACGAGGTGCCTTGCATTAAGGTAAATCGTAAATCGTTCACCGAGTCTTCCCTAAAGTGTTTCCGATTTATTGACGATGTTCGTGTTTCAGGAGAACTTCGTGGAAATATTTAGGTTCGTATGTATGTACATAGACGACATCGTACAAGTTACCCCCGACTACATCTCGCGCATAACTCGGCGGCAGGAGATTTAGTATTTGTGCTTTACAGCCTCTTTTTAATATTTACCTAAATACAGACTTTGTCCAGACGTACTTATAGATAGGACAGTATTCGTTAGACGTAGCAGTAGAAGAAGTATCATTAGAAAAGTAAGTCACAGCTAATAAGGAAATCACTCCAAAGCTTTAGAATTATTGTTAATTTGTTATTGTGTAACAACCGAATATATAGGGTGAAGCAAGAGGAACGCTTGACCGTAAAAAAAAACATCGTAATCCCATTGCCGATACGACAAATAATGCTTTCTCTGCATTAATTATTCGTTTACAGATTGACAACAAATAATTATAAGATTTACCGATGAAACGTCATCGCGTATACTGAATACGGCCCATCATCCCGCAGAGATGTTTATTGCATCACCCTGTATGTAGTTAAATAATTCTATATACATATATACGTATACATCCACGCGCATTTATAATATACATCGTGTATATGCATATAAATTCGTGTGCGTGTGTATATTATATTTATAAATAAATACAAATAGTTCAAACGGTAATAACTCGCGAAACGTTTAATTTCATGTAAGGTACGGATCTTACAACGTTGTTTTACAAATTCATAATTTAATAGTCTATTTCCTGCTATGGGGAGTGATTACATTGTAAAAAAAACGGGACTGAATGTTATTTCTATTAGGTAATTATTTAGCGATTCATACCGATTTGCGAAATTTATACAGAATGTTTTATAAAAGAAAAGGAAAGCGAATCATTCTTCAACGGCAAGTCAGTTCCTACGAGATACATATTTATAGAAAATTTCATCCTTGCGTAAAAATAGTATTGACACGATGCGCCTATGTGTGCGATGCATTTACGAATCTATCCAATATTCCATAGATATAAAGTATTCCATTTTTATAAAATTTGTTATTACGCGTGATTCTCGGAGAAATTTACTTTGTGAAGCGAAACGAGATTTTGTAGTTAATTTTGTTCTCAATAATTTTACGCACCGATCAATTGCACTTTCCTATGCTGCATCATCCTACAACAATGAAGATTCTAAATAGTAATGTGCCAAGGCGTGTGTGCTTGTGTACTAATATTTATTAATCATTTTATCAAGGATCTATAACATACAAGTACGACGTTCGATGTTGCTACGCAATCGCAAGCACAAGACACTATTTTATTCGTAAATTAAAGAAACATGATACGCTAATAGAGATAATTTTACAATGACGTTGACAACTGATCAAATTTTGACAAGATTTGATAAGACAATTTTCATTCTTCGTATAGAATTATGACATTACTATAATTAAATACTGTTCGTCAGAATTTCATTCGAGCATTCACGCTGATTCCCATAGTCGATTTCGTTTGCAAAATTTATTCTCTGCTGTATAATTCTGCCGCGTTGCATATCACAATATGTGATGATGTAAATTAAATTAAATATAAAATTGACTGTACGTAAAATGTGAAATTCACAGGGATAACGAAATTTATGAAGCGCATATCCTCGATAATGAATTCTCAATTAATTGTCCTAATATTGAGCAATTCGAATTTTCGTAAATTTATTGGACTATTTGTACCAAACGAATGAAAAGCTTTTTCATTTTAGCTTCGCGGCTAAAATTCTGCGATCACATTACACGAGATGCAAATTTTATAATCGACGACGAAACGATAAACATACGAGCCATCTGTAATTGTTAGTACAGACAATTTTGTTCTCTGTACTACAATTGCCATCCTTTAAAAAGGGAATAAGTGTTAAAGCGAGGGTAGTCTAAGACGATCGATCATGCTACTGTTATCGGCCAGACGACGAATGATAAACGTAAGCACAGTGCGTAATAATATTTCAAAGACATTTATAAAATTGTGTAAATGTAACTATGTATCATGGTCACGAGCGAAATAAACAGCGCGAATGATTTCATTATCATGAACAATTATCAATCGACTATTTGCCGTGCTTAGAACTATACTATCTCGTGTTATTTATGATTTTTTGATTTTTATTGATTTATTCTAATAAGTTTAGTTTTCGTACAAGCAAAAAAGTAGTTAGAAGTTTTCGTTTTTGAAAGATCCTTAATCCCCTGAAATGATTAATTAAAAGTTTAAAAGTCATTCATTCGATATCTGAACTACGAACGATAAAAAAAAAATATATCGAATATTTGTATTTTATGATTTGTTGATTTCAAAGATGACGAAACAACGGATGTTTCGCGCCAGTTTTGATCTACCAGCAGATAGCGCCAGCGCTGCTGAACCGAAGATGGAGAAACGTGATTCGACTTATCGAAATCCATCCGACATTCTTAGTAGCCATATTAATTGCTGTTGCACTTGTTAGAAAAGTTTACTGTGAATCGAGAAGTCTGAATTTTATAAGAATTATCATTTTGCCCAGGTAGGCAGGGGGTTTGTTACTGTATGAAACGTATGCGACAAATAACACAGTGTTAAAGTTCGTTTTCCCAATCTATCGAAACAATTTTCACTCGTAGCGTAAAATTTAGGCTAGACGCAAGAATATCCAATTAATTTCCTGTCGATGCATAACTTCGTTCGCGCATCTGTTTCTCCGCTAATGTCCTAGGTAATTCGTAACACGTATGAGTCTAAAATAACCTTTTCATCAGCACGAAACGACGGAATGGGAATCTGACTTTTCGTTAAGAACAAAGATATGTATGCGAATGGAACCGGATGGTGTAAGATAAAAGACAGTTCGTTATTAAACAAAGATACATTTTAAAATATTTCATTTAATAGTTCAATGATTACATTGTTATTTACACGAAACGTCATAGTACATATCATACATATCGTTATAGACGACACGATGGGTCGTATAAGTATCGACGAATAATGTACTCGTTCCTTCTACAGATACTACGATACTACGCATCTGATAAAACATGTCAAATAATAGAAACTCGCAGGCTGAAAAGGTACGTGTTCTGCTTAAAATATTACGCATGTCTAACACTCGCATGACTATTGGGGCATGTTAAAATATATTTTAAAAGAGTTGTACACAATCGGGCTGCTAATTGATTGATTCCTCTATTGGAAAGCAGGAATGTCATGGTAAAAAGTTCATTGATTAATTAATGTTTATTTTTCTTTGGATCAAGCCCAATGCAGAAGAAACTGTCAATAACAGCGAAGAAGAAGAAGACAGTTCATCTAGTGACCTGCATGCGGTACCTATTTCTGCAAATTAAAGTTTAGCTGCTTAATCTTTTTATTTCAATTTCTTCAATTATTTATCCTGTCTTCTGTTCATTAACGATAGATTCTGTTGTACGGTAGTTGGAATTAATGATATTATATGTAGGTGCACCTTTGAGATAACAAATAATAAATTGCCATTTGAAATTTTAGGAAAGGAAGCAAATATATGGTGGCTATGAAGGACCACTCGCAATGTACGTCAAACTTGTCAGCAGCGATGGTCACGAATTCTTTATAAAACGCGAGTATGCGTTAACCAGTGGAACGATAAAAGCCATGTTGAGTGGACCTGGCCAATTCGCTGAAAATGAAGCCAACGAAGTGAACTTTCGTGAAATCCCGTGAGTTTGCCAGTTTTCTTTGTTAAATTGCCTGGCGAAAAAAAAGTATTCTGAATCATCTATGTATACTTTCCTTTCAGATCTCATGTATTACAGAAAGTATGCATGTATTTCGCCTACAAAGTACGTTACACGCATAGCAGCACAGAGATACCAGAATTTCCTATTGCACCCGAAATCGCGTTGGAACTATTGATGGCTGGAAATTTCTTAGACTGTTAAGTCAAAAGATTCCAGCAATTAGATGGAATTTGTATCTGGATTCTGGATTGTACTTCAAGATTTGCCAAATCAGCAAATGATACTTTCTTGAAGAACCTATGCATCTTGTGTTCATAAATTTACACTTGTGACTTTGAAACATTCGGTGCTTTAACACAATCGCAAAAACAAATAATTCAAGTCAATCAAATGACGAAAAATCGGCGGGTGTAAATGGAAAAATTTATTAACGTGTTCAAGTATCTTAACACAACCATTATAAACCTTAGAGAACAAAAGATGCCTGAGAGAACTATCGTGTAATTTCTTATCGAGAGATTGTACTCGATTGACTCGGTTTTATTGCATATAATATCGGTGATATACAATAAACTATTGCATTCAAAAGAAATCCGAATCAGTAGCTAATACATATATCGATTACATATGCATACATGCATATGTATATATATATGTATATGTATACATATAATAATCCCCGACGATGCAACCGTTTGTACCATGTAAATTAACAGAGCCTCTAACCAGAGAACAGACGAGGATAATGGAAATCAGGATATGGTTCTGTAGCAATAAGTTTCCATTATATTTAAGAATAATTATTTATTGGTTTATGCGCATAGTATAAATTACTTCCTGTACAATATCGTTTAACCATTTCTGTAACAATACCTTATACATTTTTCAAGTAAAGTGGTTTGATAAGTAGACTACAATGCAGTTAGAGTAATTACGAAATTAAAGAAGGAAAACAGTATGTGATATATCATAAGGCAGCATGTAACACACATTAATTTTTTACAGTATCATTATACAAAGTACGTTTGTTATGAATACAATAATTGTTTGCTGTTATTTTGAACCCGGATATGCATATAGAGAAAAGAAACATGTAAATTAACTTGCTATTGTAATTAAATAATACTAGGAGACTATGCACAAGTTGTTATCTTTTACTTAACTTATCTTTTACTATGCAATAAGATCAATTCGTTTTATCATACAAATATCGATAATCTTATCATCTATCATATATGCATTTATTATATATGTACATTCATCTAGTCAACAAGTTTATTACATACACACGCGCATTTATATATCACAGATTCACTTGTTCCTGGTGTCTTTCTCAATGTCTTTAAACTTCGCCTCCAATCGTTTCGAATACGACGCCAATTTGTACGCAGCTTGTTCCAGCTTCGTCACACTATCGTCGATCTCGTTGATATTGTTCAGAATAGGTTGTAACTTTTTGTATTTTTCATTTAACGAGTCCAACGACTGTGCCACATTCGAGGATATAGTTTTTAATTCGGTGTACTTGGCGATTGTCTCTTTATTTAATCGTTCCAGCAAACGATAATCGGCGTGCGTGGCCGTCAGTTCCTCTTGCAAATATTCGCCGGTTTTCTGGAACATCGTGTTCGCTAAACGGCTCAGATTCGGATCGTGTGGATCCAGAGCTTCGAAACTGCTTGTGCTGGTTGACAGCGTAGTTCCACGTTTCGGTGAATCGCATCTCGAATTGCGATCCGCTATACTGTCCGCACCGGGGAGAGACTCTATTTGCGTGTCCTCTTTCAACGGGTCTTGAACCGACGTCATGTCGTGTCGAACGAGTTCTGGCTCAAAAGAAAACAATCAAAGTGAATTTCACTCGAATGGAAAAACAGTACACATTCATGTATGTATACAGAATATGATGTCGTCAATAATGTTCACAGAAGATAAAATGATGAAACCAGCTCAGCAATCGCTGGTGTTGGCTAATAGTGGCGCCCCTTGTTGCGAAGTCGGGAAGCTCTAAGGTTCGAACGGCGTCAATTACCATAGCGGTAGAAATACATATCTGATAATGATAGCAATTTTATTAGGTAAATTACGAAAGCAAGTAAAACGTATTGAATTAATTTTTTAATTTCTTTTAAGAATTGCTATTTAAGAATTCAAGATTTTGGGATATAAATCGCAATACTTGATAGAATTGATATTTATTGCACATTTTAACAATACATACAGGTATATTGTTAATTTCCATTTTGTACTTTAATATTAATTTAATATTGTCTGCTTAACGTGAATGCAATTGTGCGTTTGACGCGTATATACATAATACATATTCATATGGCACAATAGTTTAATAGTAATATGCATTCATTTTTTTCTGTACAAAAGATCGGTGTTCTTAATTATTCTATATCTATACCGAATTATGGAAAGTAAATCAATATCAACGTAGGAATGGCTTATTATTAGATAAATATACATTTATGTTGAGCTTTGGTCGAAACTTTGGTAACCAGATACCACCATGGCTTGTATTTAAATAACTAGAATCGTACCGTTAAAAATCACGAAACAACAATATTTAACAGATAAATGCATTAGCAATTACGATTAATACTTCTTATAACCATTTGGGTTATTTTGTTGCCACATCCATGCATCTGCGCCTAGAAAATACATTGCAAAATTAAATAGCGGCTCTTGTAATGATTTCTGCAGCACACTTACACATGTCGTCGATATTCTTAGTGGCTCGCCATCCTAATTCCTTGTTGGCTATACTAGCATCCGCGTAACTAGCAGATATATCTCCTGCTCTACGTGGAACGATTTTATATGGTATTTTCTGACCAGATGCCTTTTCAAAGGCACTGACAATTTCAAGCACCGAATAACCCTTTCCAGTACCCAAATTGATCGCTTTGAATCCAGTTGATTCTTTAGTTTTTTGATAGATCATTGCTTTCACGTGACCCGATGCCAAGTCCACAATGTGAATATAATCACGGACACCTGTAAACCAAACTCCAATTAGATATGTACTGTCTATTTATGTTGAATCGTTGCTACTAACGTTTCTATCGACCCTACCTGTACCGTCAACGGTATCGTAATCGTTCCCATAAATGTGTAGCATTTCTCTTTTGCCAACTGATACTTGGGCAATGTACGGCATCAGATTATTCGGTATTCCATTGGGATCTTCTCCAATCTGACCGGAAGGATGAGCCCCGACCGGATTAAAATATCTGAGAGATATGACAGACCATGCCTAGAAATATCTTCGTGAAAACTGTTTTCTCAGACTGGATACGCGAGACACGGGAAACACGATTATACCTCATCGGATGCACACAAATCTTTTAAAATTTCTTCAGCCATGTACTTTGTTTTTCCATAGGGATTCGTGCAATTACCAGTTTTCATGTTTTCGTTTAGTGGAAGCTTCTCGGGTACTCCGTAAACAGTGGCGCTACTAGAATAAATTAAATGCTTCACATTGTACTCCCTCATTGTTTCTAACAAATTCAAAGTTCCACTGATATTGGTTTTGTAATATTCCAACGGTTTCTCGCATGATTCACCCACGGCTTTCAAAGCGGCAAAATGTATAACGCAATGATATTTATGCTAAAATTTAAGATTATCTGTAACTTTAATTGGACATTTGATTTCTATATAAATCTTAATCGTACCTTCTTAAATACGTCTCTTAACTCCTTAATGTTTGTTATATCACAAGGAATAAATGTAACTTGCTTGTTTGTCAATTTTTCTACTCTCAGCAAACATTCCGGTTTCAAATCATTCTCGCCTGCGAATCAAATACAAAAATTAATGTTCAATTACAACGATATAAACCGACATCTAAGTATTTTTCCATAAAGGTAGATAAGAGTTTATTAGATTATTAAATAATGTCATTGAACATTAATTAGAATTACATTCGCCATCCCTTACCTTTGTAAGTATTACTAAGATTGTCTATTACCACCACCTTAAAATCAGCAGCTAATAGCTCCAATACTGTGTGAGAACCGATATAACCAGCACCTCCCGTCACCAGGACATTCCAAGATTCATTTCCCATTGTTTCTTTTTTTTATTTTTGTGCTGATTGTTAATAGAACATTCGAGGATTAAAGACCTTTCAATTAATAGGAACTCTGACATTTTACCTTGTGTTAAATTACGGAATCTACAGCCCGTGCAGGACACATTTGATTGTAATAATATTTATTGACAAGATCAATCACACGTAAGTAAGTAGTTAAATAGAACACTACATTACGGAAGTTATAAATATTCACAGAAAATAAGGAAAACGTCTTTTACCTTCTTCGACACGTAGGCAGACACTTAACCAAACTTTGTGACTGCAGGAAAACGACTATTCTTTATCTTAGTAACACATACAAAAAATCATATCTTCACAGAAAATTACGTAATTCTGACACGTCAGTAAGAATTTAATATAAAATTGCTACCTGGAATTGCGATTGATTCACAAATGACATCAAATTTGTTGGGGTAATATTTTCAAAGTGCTATTATCCAATTAAAATTTGGACGGAGGATTTGTTCACTTCAAATTGCACGTAAATTAAATTTTGATGCGATTGACGGTGCCACATCATAACGCAAACAATACCGAGCAGCTATCTCCTTGTTCTCAAATTCATTGTCAATATGAAACAACACATGTTCCATTTCCTTGCATGTGTTGATGCATTCAACACTATTGAAGAACACGTAAGTACTCTGATATGGCACACTATAGTATTGCGTAGGCATTGGTGGTACGATATAGAATCAAAAAGTTTCATAGGTGTATGTCTTTTTTCTAGGCTTCTAATATGTAAGAGAAGGAAAAGTTATTGTACGACAAGGACTGGTCCAATGGCGCCATCAATGACAAAACATGGAAACTGTTAACCAAATTTTTGGTCATCAGTTTCAGCGTTCTGTCACGGATGGCGCCACCGGTTCTTGGCGAATAGCTTCATCAGAAGAGACCTATAAGGAATATATCACCTTCGTTCCGACTACCTCTCAAATTGTAAAACAATCGTAAAATAAAATAAGAAAACTGTAATTTTTGAAAACAAAAGTACTATAAAACTGGAAACGAGCGTATCTTACTTATTAAACCTACCCCAGTTATATTCACCAAGTATGCCTAATTTAGCATTGCCTTAAACCACTTGATTCTATCAGGAGAACATGCGCGATGATATCTCGAATTTATTTGTCCGACTTGTTATTGACTTCTACTACTGAAATTTCGAAAATTGTGAAATTTTCGGAATTTTTCTCACGAGTAGTACGAGTCAACGTCAGGCCAGAAAAAGTTTTAAATTTTCGCAGTAGTACGAGTCAACGACAGACGACTTAAGCCTTTTCCCCGAAATTTTGCATATTTCAGTAGTAGTAATCAATCGTAAATCATACAGAACAAACTCGGGATAGCATGTACAAAATTTGATGTTGGTAAGATCCCATTATTGTGAATTATTTTAAAGGAATTTGCTAAACACAACATTTTACAATAATTATTTTGCTTATTCTACGTGATGCTAAAATTCCTTTGTTTGTTAGAAGGTACCTCCGAAGCCGTGCATGTACAAAACTAATTGCAGGAATGGCAATTGCGTGAAGGGGACTAATTAGCGAGCTGCATAAAGATGCACCTGTGCTGCGTGCACCTCGAGGATCGTCCCACGCAGCTTGCGTTGCGTTTTTCAGCACGGAGTTTGCGCGCATCGAGTAGTCGCGAGTCCGTTGCTAGTCAGGATATGTAAGGCGTCGTACCGGGATTGTTTCTCATCGTGCTCCTACATTCGAATATCACTCGGGCTTTCGAACGTTACAAGCATTCCTAATCATCTGTGTTCGTTAATACGGAGTTGGAAGTGCTCGCGCGAGAGTCTAGCCGCTTCCTCGGTGAAAGTGCTAAGAACTCTGGCTTTCTCGATGGAATGTCTCGGATGGGAACGCGTGGGAAGAGCAAGGGCGGCCGTAGCACGTCTGGAACACTCGTTGCTATTCCCGGATCGATGCGCTCTCATCGACGGCCGAGAAACAATTGATATCCCGCGGAGACTATCGTCTGCGTGGCAACCAGCCAAATGACCTAGAATCCCTGCCGTTATCACCGGCTCCGAGTACATCAGGAGAACAGTGTTCCCCGTCCGCGAGACCTGCAACATTACTTTAACATTACCCAAACCGTCGGACGCCGTATGGACGCGTCCAATAGTGCGTCAGTTATGCGTTAATAACGTGCCAATTTACCATGAAACCGAGGATATCTATGTTGTCGCGCGACCGACGGCGCTGAGACAGTGCGACAAAAGTACATAGATGGGATCGTCTTGCTCGCACCATAGATCCCGCGATCGATTATGTGTCGCCGTAGAGACAGAGGCCGCGACGTAAATGTAAACAGTCGTCGATTCGCGTCAACTTGTTCAGAGATCGACCTCCGGCAGTCCTCATCGGGAAGAAGCGAAGGTAAGGCCTCATCTTACCGGGAAATCTCTTGAAAACATAGCTTGTCACCGAGAATTTTGAGACCCGGTAATTCGGAGAAACTCGACTTCCTTCGACGTGTGTCCATTGTTCGGCGAGTGATAGAATGCTGCAAAATAGAACAGATTTATTCGTCGCTGTTCACTGTGCGTCGTGGATGTCCCGTAATCGCTGGACAAACGTGCACATTTTCGGTCTAGCGGTTACGAGAGTGACGAATCGCGACTGCTTACCTCGAACCAAGTGTTTACCGACGGTTTATCTCGTGCTATCAATAGTGTTATTTACGGTGTCAATTCTGGGTGTGTGCACGCAGCCGTTCGCGAATCGTCTCGAATCGCGGAGATGGTTTTGTCGCCTGCGACAGAAAAACGAGAAATTAGAAGGAATTCGTGGCTGGTTCTAGGTTGCGGTTAGTCCTTCGGACCGTCGCGGAGGAAGAGGCACCGGCGCCGCGACGTGTATCGACCGTGAATGGAGCCGAGGGTGGAGGACGATGAGGACGGCGAGGGCAAGGGTGGGGGCGCAGACGCCGTTCCGCCGGCGAAAACCAGGCCAACACTGCGCGACATCGCCCGCCTCTGTGTCAACACCATCAGAGCCTTCTATGTCGGGGACGTGGTCGTCGCAGTTGCGCCACAACAGCCGAAGCCCGCCGCCGCCTGTCAAGGGACAGAGGTCCCGGTTGTTCCGGACATGGGCAACCTGCAGAGCGACGCCAAGAAGAAGACCAAGAAGGGCAGGGCCGCCGAAGGGACGGCCAGCGTCCATGGCTCCGTCGACGGTCTCGGGGACACCACCGACACGGGGGACGACGCCGAGGGCGAGGACGCGGAAGAGACGCCCGTCAGGAAACCAGCCCCAGCGAAACCGGTGGATATCCATCAGAACGTCCAGAGGCACGAGAAGTTCGAGAAGCAGCCGAGGACTCCGTACCATGGCAAGCGACAGGCGCCCAAGCCTCCTGGATCTGCCGTGAGAAAGGTCAGGGTTCGCTTTCGCTTCTCGAACTCTGCTCCCCCGGTCCTTTAAGACTCAAAATTCATCTGGCCCTTTGACACGGTTTATCGAACGCGCGCCGTCCTGATTCAGAGACTTTATCCGACTTTCTTGCAACGTCCTAATGCTCGCTAATCCTTAAACAATTTATCGCTCATTTTCCGACATGTCATCTAACGCTGAGAACACCAAACCAGCCTAAACAGATCGTATAGATAAGAATTGCAAATCTTCCAGTTGAGGTAGAGGACGCCAACGACTCCATTGTACATTTTGTGCAATTATTTCCACGGGGCGTACGGGGGGTTAATAGGTCACGAGAGGTTGTCGAGATTAAAGGCGACGATCGGGAATAACGAAAAGGAACACGACGATAATCCGTGCTCGCGGAAATTTGCTAGGAATTCGCCAAGGTCTCGTCGCGTTATTTCCGCGATACGTGATGTATCTCTTCCGGATCTCACGCGTGTCCTATCTCCCATTGAATGAATCTCCTGCGAGGAAGTCTCGTCGTGTATTCTACCCATGGACTATCGAATCGAACAGGTCGCGCCCGACGTTCCGGACAAGTCGATCGAGATTCAGGAGGAGCTGGTGAACGGGGAAGATGAGGAGCGTCGACGATCGATGGAGAAGATCGAGGCGACGGACGCGGATCTGTCGAACAGCCTATTGGTGCCGGTGTCCTTGCCGGGTCAGAGGAAGGGTCCGATGGTTCTGGTGACCGATTCGTGGCGGTTGGCTAACAAGGCGGTGATCGTGTCGGAGATCTCGGCCCCGCCGAGCCAAGAATCGTCGAGCGACAGCGTGTTCACCGATCCGGACGAGCAGGAAGTCAAGCAGGAATCGGCGGAGCTGACCACGCCGCCGTCGATCGATTCGGAAGTCTTCCAGAAGAACCAGAAGAACGAGAAGAGCGAACGGAGCCCGCTTCCTCCGCAAGCCGGTGAGTCGTCGAGGTTGTACTTTTAGCCCTTGGTACTCGGAAGCCATTTTAACTGTAAATTCAAAATAATTTTCATAGTACTTCTATTTTACATAACAAAGTATATTCTGTGTGTATGGAATCGAGCCTCGTGACTCGTATACTTTAACACATTTTTCCATCTGAATTTCGATCATATAAAAATTGTCTCGGGACGAGATATATAATAATTTTAATGGCGTCTCAGAGTCGGCACTCGAGTGCAAAGGGTTAGCACCTACAAACGCTGCTCGCAACGCAAAAAATATAACGCGACGATACGGCGCAAGAAGTAAACGAGCGACGATAAAGAGCGATTAGCGGAACGTCGATAAGAGGAGCGATAAGAGGAGGCGTGATCCACCACGTGTCACGGTCGTGGATCTCCGTTGGAATCGCGATCTTCCGTTTCGAGAAGCTGCACGCCGTTGTGACTGTACCGTTCGGTTACGAGGAGACGTCAGAGACAATCGGGTTATCGATCTCCGGCAAGGCGATGATCCATTTTGCGAGCGGCGTAGTGACAGTGTCACCGATCGGCGATTCGCTGTTGTTTCTGCACCGTGGGAGGTTAACGCGTCTGTCGTTGTGTCCGGTGATCCGGACGAATCCGATTATTAATAGTGGTTTATTTCGATCGCGCCGGTTCGCGTATCGTTGACAATAAGTCCGGCCGAGATGAGTTCCTCGGAGACTCGTGGTACAGGGTCACGGTGGCTGGATAATTTAGCAGCAGGTACGATAAGAGCGCAGGTACGTCGTCGCTTGGGAAGAATGGATCGCGTCGGACGCGGTCGTTAAATATTTACGCGGGTTTGCTCAAAGTGAATGCACGGGGAACGGAGAAAGCGGGGTCTGAAAGAGGGCTCGGTCTTTCAGAGAGGCGGATCGTGGACACGCTGATCTCGGTGTTGCCGGATCAGCTCAAGTCCAGGCTGACGGACGAGGAGATCGAGCAGTTCGCGACCAGGTTGTGCTCCAGACTGCACGCGGACGGGCTTCTCGGATCGATCTCCTTTGACGAGCGAACGCCGGGCAAGAAAAACAGTATCGTAAGCCCGACAGAACCCCTATCAAATGTACCGAAACGACTGACGATCATCTATCGGACGATTTCAGGACATCGAAGCGAGCGATCGCAGCGATTCGGAGAAGGACAACTTGCGGCGCGAGGTTGAACGGCTCCGGGAACTGACCAGGAACGTCGACGAGACATCGGCGCAGGGTAAGTCGACGCAGACGTCCCCTCTGACTGTGCAGCCGGAACAATGGGGCTTGGACAGGCCAAGAAACTCCGAAGACGCGACGTCGGAGAGGTCGAGCAGCGTTCAGGAGTCGATTCCCGAAGAGCCGATCGCGGAGGGCCTCGACAGCCTAAAAGGTGCGAAGCTCGAACCGCCAAGAAAACAGTCCTCCATGTCTTCCGCGACTTCGCCACTGCCGCCGTCTCCCCCCGCCCATTCTAGCGTTGCGCCACCGCCGCCGCCGCCACCGCCTCCTCCACCTTCGCCTTTCCTCGATCGTCCCGTTAGCGTCCCACCGCCTCATCCTGCTGTCCCCACGTTCTCCATTCCACCCCCGCCGCCGCTGCCACCATGTCCTCACGCGGCTCAGTCGATTCCCTCGCAGAGTCTAACGTCGTTGACAGGGATTCCTCCACCTCCGCCACCACCACCTCTGACTCCCATGCCGCCACCTTTGCAACCCATGAGCAGGGAAACACCTGGGTCTCCCCCAGTCCCGCCACCGCCACCTCCGCCGCCGACTCCCGGGCCCACGATCGGCATGATATCTTCCGTTCCTCCTCCGCCACCTCCGCCGCCGACACCTATGTCCGGTTCCATTCCTCCTCCGCCTCCCCCGCCTTTGCCCACGCTAACCGCGTCCCTCGTAGACGGATTCTCGCATTCCTCGATACCTCCTCCACCTCCTCCCCCTCCTCCGCCACCAGCTCCCTCGTTGCCCGGCATGGGAGCCGGCATCCCACCGCCTCCACCGCCGCCGTGCACTCCTCTGATGGGAGGAATCCCGCCACCGCCACCACCGCCTCCCATCGGAGGCATCCTCGCGGGACCACCGCCGCCTCCTCCGCCTCCCGGGATGATGGGTGGACCACCGCCACCGCCGCCACCACCAGGCATGGGTCCACCGGGAGCACCGAGACCACCTCCGCCTCCAGGTATGATGGGAGGATCTCCAGGACCGTGTCCTTTACCGGCTCCACCGATAGGAGGGTGGAACCCGGCGGGCAGAGCGTGTGAGTACCAGGACGCAGGGCGTCTCGTAGCCCGTGAAAGGGAGATATCGCGATGATCAGTGCGCTCTTACTCGTTTAGGTATGAGAAAAGAACCCATGTGCCCCGAGGTGCCCATGAAGCCGCTCTACTGGACGAGGATCCTGGTGCCGGAAGCGCAGACAAACCTTGGTTCCGTCGAAGCTTCGGACGCCCCCGCTCAAGTGAGTTACCACGGTTTCAGGACCTACGGTTTTAGTTGAGAATTAATACATTTTTGTTATAATTAATATATTATAATTAATAAATTTTTCGAGTCTGAGGTCTATAGTTAAATCTAAATTTGTAAGACCTCGAATACTTCTCAGGTACCCCTGTGGCTGGAGCTAGAGGAAGAGAAAAACCTGGACATGAAAGAGTTCGCCGGTCTATTTTCGCGTCAGGTGACCGAGCGAAAACCGTTGAAAAAGGCGGACGATTCCACGAAGCCCTCTAAGGTGCAGCCAGCGAAGATCCTCGACTCGAAGCGCTCGAAAACCGTGGGCATTCTGGAGAAGAGCCTGCACGTGGACTTCTACGAGGTGGAGAACGCGGTCTACAACCTCGATACGAACGTGGTCAGCTTGGAGGCGCTGCAACAGATATACGAGATCGTAAGTCGGGGAAACTACGTGATCCTACTGAAACCATTGAATTGTACCAACCGAGTTCTATTACAGAGACCGACCGCGAAGGAGCTGGAGGACATCAGAGCGTTCGAGGAAACGAATCCGGATGTTCCACTGGACCAGCCGGAGGTGTTTCTGAAGAAGCTGTCCGGCATAAACAGCTTTGCGGAGAGGATAGCCTGTCTGATGTTCCAGACCGAGTTCCACGATGCGATCACCTCGGTGTCCAACAAGCTGACCAACCTAAAGACCACCTGCGACTTTCTCTGCAATTCCGGATCGTTGAAGAAGGTGATCGCGTTGATTCTCACGCTGGGCAATTACATGAACGGCGGGAACAGGAGTCGGGGACAGGCGGACGGGTTCGGCCTAGAGATCCTCGGCAAGTTGAAAGACGTCAAGTCCAACGTGCCGGGCATCACTCTGCTTCACTACGTGGTTAGAGCGAGGCTGGCGCAGGAGAAGGACCACAACTTCGAGTCACCTTTGCCGCTGCCTGTCCCAGAACCGGCGGACATCGAGGCTGCCTCGAACATCAACTTCGACAACATCACCGGCGAGTTGGACAGGTTGCGGAAGGAATTGAAAGGTAAAATACATTTCATGTTGATATATATATCAACTTGATCCCGTTGCGTTCTACGTTGTCTTTACAGCATGCGTCAAGAAGTGTGACATCGTGGTCGAAGCCGACCCGGAAAATTCGGGTCCCTTCAAGGAGAAGATGGACAGTTTCGTGCGCGAGGCTACCGCGGAGCTGGCCAGCGAACAAGAGGCCTTCCAGGAGGCGAGGTGCAAGTTCAAGGCTGTGATGCAGTTTTATCAGTACAAGCCGAAAGGGTCGAACTTGGACCAGGCGGATCCGAGCGCGTTCTTCGTCCTCTGGCTGGGATTTTGTCAGGACTTCAAGGTACTAACGGTCTTAGTTGGCGCAGGGTTTCGCGGCGCAGTAAGTCGTAAAGTTTCTTGAGGTCTTCGACTGGTAAATTGGTGATCGTGTGCAGGACATCTGGAAGAAGGAGCAACAACGAATCATGAAGGAACGTATGGAAGAGTTGAGGAAGAAGTACGAGAATAAAAATAAGGTGGCCAAAACCAAGAAGAGCGCAACGGGACTCAAGGCGAGACTCCTGAGGCTGCAGCGAGAGTGAATCGGGAATTCGCCGCGAGCTGAAGCCTTGGAAATGAGTCTTCGAGCGAGGACAGTCTGGCTGTCCCGGAGCGACAGCAGCTTGCGTGGATTCATTGATCCTGGGATCCACGCTCTACGGCACTAATCGAGATCGAACGCACACACGACGAGAAACTCAATCGCGTAGGATATATGAATGTGTTACTGTACATAGGCTCGTTAAGTTTGCACAGAATTATTTGTAAATACGTTGTTTTTTGCGATATAACGAGTTTTCGATTAATAATGATAATAAACGATACGTTTTTTACACGATCAACAATTAGTTATTCATCCTAATCTTTCTTATCCTCTTCAGAGACAAAGGAAAGGATCGCGCTGGTATTAAGATCTACTGGTAGACCGTTTGGTGTCAAATGCGTGTGCGTTTTGCGTATATTTTTTGTTTCTTTCCACTGCAATTAGTAGCGACGATACAAAACCTTCAAGTAAAAGCGAAAACAGAGATTAACATTTAAGGGGATAGATTAATAGATTAATCGCCGTATGATCATCATCATCATCATCATCATCGCCATCATCATAATCACCAACATCACAATCTCATCGTCGTAATCATGATCATTATAATAATCATAAACATCATCATCATCATCATCATCATCATCGGTACGTGCTGTTCAACTCGAGAGTATAAAAGAAAACGAATGAAAAGAAGAAAATCTTCAAAAGGAAGAGTAAAGATCGATCGCCGTTTTCTCTTTTCGCGAGCCAGAGAGATCTCGTTCCACGGGACCCCGACCGTTTCTATTTAACGAACGCGAGACGGGACACCGACTGGTTGGCCTGGGCGCTTGTCGCGACGGTTTCTACAAATTACTACTTCCGGTGGTCGGCTCGCCTCGGCAGGCAGGTACGATTCGCGCAGAAAGCGGCACGGCGATAGACTTTTAAGGCAATCCGGTCGCGGGTAGCGTTGACTCTCGTGTCTTTTCTAGGAAACTGTCTTATTCGCGGAGTGGTTCCCGGTCGCGACACCGAGCCGGAGAGCAATCGAGCAATTATATGTACATCATGGTCTACCCCTCGTTTCGAATTTCCCCGTCGATTCCCGAGAAATTACCGATTCTTTTCCCACACCTTTTTCGACGTTTGCTCCCGTTGCGACGATCCCGGGCTCCGACGGAACGAGCATCGCGAGACGAGACGAAACAACACGATCGACGAAACGATCGTGTAACGGTACCGATTCGCAGAACACGCATCCACGCAATCTCGCTATCTCTCTCTCTCTCTCTCTCTCTCTCTCTCTTTCGCGCAATCTCTCAACGGTTACGGCTGGTGAACACCTAGTAGTTCTATTGGGTAGCGCAGCATTACAATTACAATTAATAATAAATCGTTATCGGCTATGTCTCTCTGTGTCTCTGGTAAAGAAACTTGCTTACGAAAAAACTGTGTTAAATTCGACGCGGTACGTAGCGTCGCGGCGACGTAAAACTTTCTTGGGCACTATACTTTTTTTTCCGGTGTAACGCGACCAAACGATTTCTCTCTTTGGATCGCACGGTCGCGTTCAATCTCTCGCGTCTTTCGTCGCGCGATTACTACGCATTTTTACAAAATAGTTCGGTAATAATGTTAAGCTCTTTCACACTCGATTAGTGAACGTACCCAAAGAGCACATTCTCGTCATAGGTAGCGAAACGGTAGCTAATTCACGAGACAGGCAATGCTCTCGGGCTCGCGCGTTCGCGCGCGACTTCGAATCGTTATTACATATATTTATATATATATATATTTTTTATATATATATATATTTATAGATTTATATATTAGATTAGATTATCCTAAGCGTTGCGTCGACGGTGATCCCCGTTGCGCGGGTCGCTGATCCCGCCGCCGACGTTTGGCCTTTTCGTTCGCGTGACTATACGAATATGTCCCGGCGACTATAATCGGAATGGTGCTCGTTGGTCGATCGGCGTTGGTTTTCCTTTCCGTTGGGTGGTCGGCGTCGAGACGGAGGTGTCGGAGGCACCTGATGGCTTCCTCGACAGCTTCAGAGACGGCGGTAGCGGCGTGCTCGATCCGCTGGACGGTGTCCTTGTTCTGTGGAACGATCGAGAACGATATTAATACCTGTACAATTCGGAACATGTCCAACCCGAACACCCCAATAGACCCTTTCTAACATACAAACGAAACAAACGAAAAATTGACATGTTCCAAAAATGCTATTTATAATACTGAACTTTAATGAACGTACACTTAGCAGAGACGTTTGTGTGCGCAGACTCTTTCTACGGACAGTGTACGAAAATTTGAATACCCACAAATATTATTTGCTAACGAAACGTGTGTTAGGGTTGGATACAATGTCCCTCGTTTAGATTCGAACGATGAACAACTGTGGTACACGCAGCCTGGTCGATAGAGCGCGTGTTACACAAAGGTTCGCTTGAACCTGCCACGCGGAACAAGCAAAAGACAACCCTCAGTACAAAAACAAAAAAAAACCAAATCAGAGACCGAGAAACGATGGATTACCTATCTGGCTTGACGGCCGATGAGGTGTTAGTCGCTGAGTTCGAACACATCGAGCTGCTCCTGGTGTTAGAAAACAGACACGACAAAGGATTATTGAAGAGTCCCAAGCGGTGCTGAGTTAGTGGTCGTGTAGAGACAGAGATGACGAAAGAAACTGTGATAGATGACGCTTCGACGAACGTTTGAATATCGTTAATCGTACAACTTTCTGCGTTTTCTTTTACACCGACACTGTAAATCGAAGTTCGTCGAAGCGTCTCGTTTTCAAACAAGCGAACAAAAATGGCAAACCGGTTAGGAAACGTTGTACCAGGAACGGTTTCACGGGAATTAGAGTGGTTGGAACGTGCGAGATAGGGCACACAGTGCGTAAAGAGAGAAAGATAGAAGAGAAAGCTAGCCTGTGTTAAAAGCAGAGGAAACAGTTCGGCCATACCCGGTGGAATCGGTAGAAACCGTCGAGTCGTTGCTTCGCATGGAATGGGTGGATATATTGCTGGTCGTCGATTGCGGGGATTTTATATCCGTGCCCACGTACACGGGGATCCTCGAGTGGCTAAACCATCACCAATCATCAATACAATTGCCGTTAGATCGACGGGGACCCGCGGAACGAAAAAAGCTCGAACATAAACCAGAAGAACCAAAGCCAGAACCAAAAAGCCATAAACCCAACGTTAACGGATGGAAAATGAGAATGAGACAAAGAGAAACAAAAAGAACCTCCACCATTTTTCGCGAACGTACTACGAGCTGTATAAATAGTCTTTTGTCGCGATTACCATAAATAATTGTACGCTCTCTCGCCGTATCTGGATATTGGAATTATTCGCTCAGATTTGAAAATTAATTTTACAATAATTCCAATATTAATTTGACTTAGTGAAATAATCTAATTCGATTAAATCTATCTGTTTGTATTTTTGACATTCGCTAGGCAAGACAGCGTAAAACTTTCCGTGGAACTCGCGACAAAGAATTTCCTTGCACAAAAAAGTTTTGAACTTGCTGCAAGACATCGTGTGGTTAGATCCTCAGCCATAATCGTACCGTGAGACCGCGTTGAAAGCGCAAGCGAGTATACCCGATCCTCGACTCCGATAAACGTTAATTTAGGTTTACCTGATCGGTGTGCCGACACCAGTCAGGGTTGGAATGCTCGAAGCTCTATGGATCGTGCCGAACCTAAAAACATGTTATTAACCAGACTTATGTTAATCGTCGTTAAACCGACACGCTTGAACCTAGTGGCGTTAATATGCGTGAAGAAACTGGGCTCTAAGACAATCTATATAGCAATCTATCCGCGTCTCTAAGAAGTGCTGTCGCCCACCTGTTCCGATCTTACTTCGTCCTCGATCGAATAGAAACGAAAAGGTAATAGAAACTCAAAAAAAGATACATAAAACAAGGCGAGGTAGAAAATGCCGGGGGCGGGGGGCTGAAAATACATAAATCATCGTGCACCGATCGTCCGGATATGCGATTACGTCACGATGCACCTAAACATTGAGACCAGGATACCATTGGTTGGCGAACCCCATGGCGCTATTAATGAATCCTCAGGGTTTGCCATCGAATGGTATCGTTGTTCTCTGGCATACCGTCCTCGTTAATCTCTACCACGTAGTAGGATGCGAGTAAATCATCAATATCTATCTTCAAGATGCGAGTTAGTCCTTAAGTATCCTTTCGTTCGGTAGTTCTCTTTTCTATGTTGAGTCTAGGGACTACGAACCTCGCTGACACGCCACTGGCCGGACTAACTAGCCCCGTGGGCGTCCTTGGTCGCGAGCTTGATCCATTCACAGGCGTTCCAAGCCTTTTCCCTGACATACTGTTATGTCTGCTCGAGGTCGGCGTGTTCCCCGTTGTGCTGCTGACCGTTGTTCTGCGCGGTATGCGACTCAGGTTGGTCGAATCATCTGCAAATTATTGATACAATGTCAGAACATATTTTACAATTGCTGCCTCGGTTTTACTTAGATTCTAGGACTAATTTAACAGGACTTTAATCCTTATCGGTCGAGGTTAATATTTGTTTTGAAATAGTAGGAACGTCGATTCGCTACCTGTACTGTCGAGAGACTGAGTGGAACCGTAGCGACTAGGTGGTTTGCTACCCTGCCTCGAAGCTGGTCTGCTCCCCGGTCTGCTGGTTGGTCTAGACGCTGGCCTGGATGCTGGCCTTGAGGCCGGTCTGCTCGAAGGGCGACTACCGCCTGCGAAATGCCACGAGTTTAGTTAGTTTTTCCTCTCGGTAGGATTTTTCTTCTCGGTAGGAGAAGCGGAGAGACTCACCAGGGGTAATGGGACTTCTGTAAGGCGTGCTGGTCTTCCTTGCGGATCCAATCCTGAAGGAGCTCTCGTTGTCGCTGAGGCTGTCCGGCGTTCCGGCGCTTAAAGAGGACCGGGACGTCCTGGACTGTCCCATGGGAACGCTTCGAGCGCTTCGTTCTCTCACCTACGCGACAGAAATGTTAGTTGAAGCCGTGGGCACGATTCAGAATAGCAGAACGAGAGATCTACTCGAGAGTAGAGACAGAGAAGTAGACAGACGATCAGGCGGACAAACAGCAGAGTCGTTTTTCGGCTGTTGGGCGCGCCGCGACGATTTCGCGGGACGGAAATTATTCTGAAATCGCAAAGTCAGCGACTGTAATGGCTTTTTGGAAAACATATCCGTCTCGCGATTTCGCCGACAGCCACGCCGAAGTGCTGGCAGAGGTCGCTGTTCGTTTGCCGCCGGTGATCGAAGGATCGATCGATCGATCGGCGAGAGCAACGCGAACAAAAACCGGGAGGAGACCGTGGTCGAAGAGAGCGTGTGTTTACTGTCTAGAGAAATTCCAGTGTAAATCAAAAGAAATGAAAAGAAACAAAGAAGATCCATGCAAACTTACCAGAGGAAGTTGGGAGAGATAGAGTAGCTTATGGTGGTTCGAAGTGTCTCCGATCAACGCCACTATGCACGCACCAATACAGCAATACAGGAGATCGTTATGCACAAGAATCGATAGTACACCATATCCGCGGAACCGTGTGTGTGTATATGTGGGTATCCATCGCGAAAAAACCGGAACACGCGAATTTCGTCGAAGGGACGAACGATATCCTCGCCGCCATCGTTGCCTCGCCTTCCCGGCGAGAACAGACTTCCGGTCGACTTCCGGTCGCGGCTACGGAGGATGCCGATCGTCCCTTCCGCTACAGAGAGCCACGGTTCGTTCTACGGGGATCAGGGGATCGTTCAGAGGCATCCAATCAATGGCAACACAAAGAATAACCCGGCAAGACTACAACCGCGGAAATCAGAGAGAAATTGGCGGCGAGATCCAAGGGTATGGTGAATTCATGCGGTGGTGGTTTGCGTCGTGGAGATGCGCATCTGCGACCGAATTCATCTTCGCGACGATGCGAACATCGGCGGTTCGATACGCGATGGAAAATTGTTCTCGAAGAGCTGCGTCGAATCGACGAAATGTTTAACCGTGAATTTCAACGAATTAGGATTGGCTGCGAGTGCGTCCAGTGCGTTGCACGGACGGGAAAAATGGCGGCGACGTAGCGTCCACATCCACGACGTGGACGCACCGTCGCGTTAACGCGGAATGATACCTCGAGAAGCCTGACGCGAGTTTCCTCGCTCGATCGTGCAGGAGGTTTTCATCTAAATCTACCGGTTCTACCGCATGCACGATCCTCGGATCCAAGCTACGGCACAGTCGAGATCAGAGTGTCTGCGGTTGTTCTTCTCGAGAATGATCGTGGACGGGGCAATGAAGAGAGGAGGAGGGTCGTCGAACGAAAGATCGAATACCGCGGATCGAGATCGTCGAGATCGACGAGGCCGCACGCGCGTTCCATCGGTCGTCGCACGATGACGCGGAACGTAAAGCTCACACGAAAACAAAAAAGGAAGAAAACACTGGAGAAGAGAAAAATGAGAAAAAATAATAGTAATAACAACAACAACAACAATAATAATAATAATAATAGTAAGAATAATGATAATAACAACAATGACAGACCAAACTCAAAAAGAAACAGCGAACCAGTATATTGCGAAACAGAGAGAAAAACCAAAAAAAAAAGAAAAATTGTGAGAAACGCAGCAGAGATGTACACAGAAAAATAGATAATATATAGTACGATATGTATATATAACAATAGAGAAATGATTAATATATACTGGGGTACACCGTGTGTCACACCAACGACAGCAGAATTCAGAGAATAGAGTTTTCTTATTTACCCAATGATAAGAGGGGGCGTGCATGTGGAGGGGATACGAGCACGGGAGGTCCTCCTTTTGCCTCAAACTCTCAAATATCGGCGTCAGCTGGCTCATAAACTCCTCCGCTACACCATAAACGAAAATTTTAAGGAAAATGCAGCAAACGATCCGGTTGCCGTGGCGAACCGTTTCCTGCCACTCGGTCGTACGACGGGTCCAGCGGGCGGAGAAACTTCCGAGCGGTCCTGTGCCGCGATCCTTCGATCCGCGTCGAAGATCCATCGCGTGGACACCGCTCGGAAGCTTCTCGCTAAGCTGCGCAGAGAATTCGAGATCCTCGGGATCTCGACGACGTCCACGGACGCCCGTGGAACTCCACGGGAACTCGACGGAAAGAGACCAGCGCTGGGCAAAGTGAACAACCCGATCGACCGACCGCGAACGAACTACGCGAACTTCCATTGTTGTACATGAGAGACGTCCGAAAATTCAGAATATCTAAACAGTGGATTTACTGTCATTCTTTCTATGCGTTTACGTTCTATTACATAGTATATTATGTATATCGAAGTATGGAATGTTAATTCGGAGACTATCGAACTTGGAAATTAACTAACGCGCGTGCTTTATTATTAATATAGGATGGTTGCTCTTTAAAACTGTGTCATAATTAAAAGCATTTTAAAACGTCAATGCATTATTTTTAATCTATTAAGATCATTGAGAAAGAGAATAAAGTTGTTACTTGCTTTTCGATATTTGCAACAATTGATACAGATAATTTTAAAGACAGATTATAACAAACTGAAGGTTGGTCAGTCATCATTAATTTTATAGCATCGATTTCATTAAACGAATGACTCGGACATTGTACAATTAAAATACCACTGGATTCTGGATTCCTCACGTTTTCAACGCGGCAAATCCGCGAACGACGAATTCACCGCGCTCGTCGGCGAGAGCTCGCAGACGACGCCGCGGTCGTGTCACGACGTTGCGCATCCCTTTGCCCAACCCTGTGATACAGTCTCGTGAAATCGCATCTCCTGAGGTGACTATTGGCTCCCCGGTATGCCGCCGGGGGCTCGAGACTCACGGCCCGAAATTTAACATCCCGATCCGAAGACGCATATGTCTGCTGTGGGGTGGGTCCGGGGGGGGGGGGGGGGAAAAAACTGAAGGGGGGCGGCGAGGGGGGTGTTTTGGGGGCTTGGGAGGAAGGGGGGGGGGGGGGAGGGGTGGAGAACGGAGAACCGAGAATCGGGGAGCACAAAAGGGGGTGCGACTTGAAGAAGCGACTACCTAGAGAGGTGCGGAGGGTAGGCTCTAGGTGCGACGATTGCCATCGTCTTTCTAAGCTGACATGCTCGCATGCGAAGATAAATATATATATTGATGAATCGAGGCCGACGTCTTCTTGTACTTACCCCTATCTGGTCGTGACAGAACTTCGACTAGGCAAGACCATAGAGAGAGATAGAAAGTGTGAGGGAGAGAGAAAGAGACAGAGAGAGAGGTAGAGAGAGAGTCGCGAATTGTGTTGGAGATCGAACCGTTCAATGTAACTTTGCTCTCTTCTTCTAGGTGCTGGGAGCTTTTTAACTATTTTGTACAAGGTGTCTCTGACTTTTCGAAGCTGATGGATCATAAATAGTTTTATCCCTGTTTTCGTTGTAGATCGCTGCGAGACACCCCGTACATGCGACCAATTGGCAGCTGTTTTCCACTAAGTCACGATCGTTCAGTCTCTACGAAGCTGTGCAATTTTTTCCGAGTAACTACTCCAACCGGATATTTTACTCGTTGATAAAGTGTTAACATCACAGCAAATCGATTTTGATCGACCCGGTAAGGTTAGTGCTGATCTATCAAAAACTTTCTAGATCCTAAGGAAATCAGCTACCACCGAGGAACGTCTGAATGTTATCTCGATAGCGGATCGTTTAATTAACGAACGACCTAACGATCCAGCCTGTATGGATCTAGAGACTCGCTTGACCAGAGAGTAGACGATCGATTGCGATCGTCGAAGAGTATCGAGAAAGACGGAGAGAAATAGAGAGAAAGGGAGATAGAGATTGAGAGATAACGAGAGGCAGTCCCATAGATGGATCCTGATCGGTGATAGACGACGATCATCGTGGTTCCCGATCAGGATTCATGCGAGGGACGTGCGAGTGATTGGTGGCGTTACCTTGGTGATCGGTCCGGCGTTCGCGGATGAGATTTGCGTACGCTGCAGGGTCGAGGTAGGGCTCGGCTTCGACTTGAACGCAGTCATTGTCTGGCTGACCCCGTCCGCCAGAATGAATTGCTCTCGCAGCTCGATATTCGTTCTTCCCTTGGCTACAGTGGGTGTGTTGCGTGCACGCAAGTTAGAAGGAAGCCGTTACAGGACATGTATGCGCGGGATTTAATTGTAATTGTATTTTGTATTAGAAAAGGGGGCGGCGGGGGCGTAGAGAACAATGTATTTTATACAGAGAGAGAGAGAGAGAGAGAGAGATATATAGAGAAATAAAAGAGAGAAGGTAGAGACAGAGAAAACAGACAGAGAGAGATTGACAGAAAATAGACAGAGGAAGGGCAGAAGATATACAGAGCATAGAAAGAGAGAGAGAGAGAGAGAGAGCGACAGGGGTGGATTCAACGATGTACAGAGAGCAGATAATTAACGGGCAGCCGAGATTGTTCGATTTTTGTTTTTTTTTTAGTAGCAGACAAGTTAGTTGGCGCAAATACAAATCAGAGCGATCGAGAAGGGTAGTTAGTTCAAGCGGGTTAGAGGATGCGATTTTGTTCGACGGATTGACAGCGATCATGCGCGTCGGGAATTGTTTTTCAATTGTTAGCGCGGAAAGTAGAAGAGAGAAAAGACAGATAAATAGATATATAGTATAATAATAGATTAAGGGGTAGAAGTAAAGGCACAGTAAAAATAGCGGCGATAGTACAGCGAGTAGAATTGTTAGAGCGTTGCCAGCGGCGTACACGGTATATGTTTGTGTGCGAGTGTACGGTGGTAGACAAAAAAAGAGAAAAAAATACAGTGTATTATAGAACGATTGTATCGACAGAATGTTCGGAAGGGCGGGCTTGCCGATCGACGGGTGTCAAAGAGTAAATCGTAATTGGTCTACATTATACAGATATACATATATGTATATAAAGTGGGGAACGTGTGACGTAGAGAAACCGCTTTGATTTGCATTGGTAGGCTTATCGATGAGACATGAAAACGATGAGAGATATCATGATCTTTGTCGGTGCTGCTGAGTTCCCGTTAATTATTACACAAACGCGGACGAGTTGATCGTCGGAGAGACAGGGTGGGTGGCATGCGACTGCAACGCCGACGTTCCAAGCTCTTCAATCACTTTTCATTAGCTTCTAATTACCGCTCTATTATCGAGACACTTAACTATTGAGCACTTGAGGTCCTTGGACCTAAAAGCACTGAACTTATTTAAGCACTGAACTCAGAAATTATTGAACTCATAAATTGTGAACTTAAAAGTGACCTCTTCAAATTATTGATCTTCCAAATAAATTAACTCTCTAACAATACACTGAAATCCCAAAATATTGATTCTCAAAATAATCGAATTTCCAAATTACATCGTCCAAGAAATATTATTAACTTCGAACGACAGCGTTGCCAGGGTTCGTCGAGAAAAGTGCTAAGTTTCTACCGACAATCGGGAATCGTAATCGAACCGACAAGTGATGAGCTGGACAGTGATCGGAAGGAAAATACGACGAGATAGTAAATGAACGCGACCGCGAACTAATAACGTTGTCAAAAAGGTTCGCGATGAAGTTAGAACAACATGCTTTCAAACGTGGGAGGCGCGCGCGCACACACACGTAACAACACGCACTCGCAACACAGGCTTACATTCACACGGAAAAGATCTGCAGACACTCGAAACGAATTATGATCGCAGAAAACACGGTACACGAGACGACACGACACAGACTCATTGCGAGAAAGCAAACGTATCAACACGAACATGCAGGATATACGAAAACGACGATTTCGTGGCCAGCACGGTACTGTGAATCGTTCATCACTACTTCTGCTAAACAAACAGACAGTCGAGAAAGCGTAAATAGATATCGATAGAAGTAGTTAGTCGATCACGTTTCGAAAAACGCACGGGCCACGAACAAACAATTATTCCCATTATAAAAAGATTCTCACCGAGCGGACACCAACCCTCATGTTGTTCCGGTTTGTTAGGGTCCGGTATCGGCATTAGAAAAACTTGACGGGTTAATCACGATATGAGGAGTTTAGTGATGGTCCGTTCAATTGTTCTTTCTTTCGTAATGTTTTTTTTTGCAACTTCATATTATGTATTATCTCGTTAAGTTCGTACGAAGGCATGCAATTAGAGTCAGTACGTATAAAACTCGAATGCGTATCAAATAGGTAAAGTATACACGTGAAACAGAAAGATATATATATCGGATAGTATCAAAGGGCTAATTAAACGTCGGCAGAGTGGTGCGAACAAGTGACAAACGAGATGTATCGATTCTGGGACATGGAAACAAATGTGTCCTGGTAGGGGAGGATATATCGTGGAGCGGCAGAGGATCAATCAATCAACGTATTAGTAGGCTAATCACAAGCGATTACGAGTCTCCTAATGTACCAAAATACCTCTAGTGGTTCAATGCCGAGGGGAACGTCGCGATCCAAGAGCCAAGTAATTGAGAACAAAAATTGTACATAAACCTATCTAGGCGCTCGACGATAAGTCGCAGATTGATAAAACCCCACCAATTTGTGGAATTCTTCAATTAGCACGATATTATCGAGCGTCCGACCTCGTCGAGGGTTCGAGGAAGACCGAGGCTCGTGAAACGTGATGATCCCTTCGCGATTAGTACGTAACAAAGCCCAAAAAACAGAACCTAGCGGTTACAAGGTGAGATCGACGCCTCGGCGATGATACGCCTATGCGCGCGCGTGTTAGCAACGTTCCGGGTTCGGTTAATTACGATTAATTATTATTAGTCACGCTCACAAATCGTACCTCAGGAGCTGAGATCGTACACGCACGTGTGAATGCATCGAAGGGGAAAGATGAGAATGAATGCTCGCGTGTGTTCGACGAGGATGATTCGACGGGTAGAGAATCACGAGGGTGAACGAGTGTTATTGAGGCAGCGGGGGTGAACGCGAAGTCGGGGTCAAGGGTTAACGCAACGGGAACGTAAACAGAAATGGAACACTCTTGATTGTGACAAAACTCGCGGCACGATAAACAATCAAACAAACAAACAAACAAAATGCAAAACGGGTCAAGGAAATCCCACACGCGTCGCTAATCGGCGAAACAAACATAGTAAACGCGTTTAGCTGCCTCTTTGGAGTTGGGGAGATAGGGACGGAAGGGTGAGATCGTCGAAGACAGATCGAACAGTCGATCTAGGTCGCGTTATGGGACTCTGGGGACTGCTGAGGGCAGCGGGTGTTTGGTACCGGTCCCGAGGACTAATTTCTCGTTCGGATTCTATGCGATCACGGAGTTTCATCGCGGTTCATAGTCAGCGATTCGAGTATTCGACGGTCATGAAATAGAGAAGAGACAAAGAGATCAGACGGATCGGATACTCACCGCGGCAAGGATCATTCTTTAACAAAAATTCGTCCAGAGCTACCCAGCCTCCACCAACTCGTACCATCACCGTGGATCGCAGGATGCGGACCAGACGCAGTTTCTGGCTGTCACCGAACTACAAATAGAATATTATAAGAATGATACTTGACGCTATTTTGTACTACACCAGTTTGCAACAGTTTTATCTGCTGCATAATAATTAGGCTGCGGATCGTCTACTTATTTTTGTTACAATTTCGCGGTCTAATAGCGTTGCTACTATTTTGTTGAGCAGATAATTAATCAGCAAGGGGATAAAACTGAACCGTGGGCTGATCTTAGTACCCTGTATTTTCCTTCGCCGACTTGGAATACGCGGAACTTTTGGCGACAAGTGCACAGCATCACCAGCCGCTTGACCTCGTCGTGGATTTTATCGGTGTCGTTGTAGGTCCTGCGCTCCTCCCAGTCTGGTCTCAGTGCTGCGATGAACTCCTTCCAATCTATCAAACCTTCGCCGTGACGGTCGAAGAGATCCGCCACTGCTCCCATCTCTAATCTCGAGGTTTCAAACTCTGCAAGCAGTCATTTTATTTAGACCAATCCTTTCATTTCCATATAAAATGTTGATCTAAAAAATGTACTGACTGGTGTTCATAATTCCTTGGATGAAGTCCTCGCGAGGAATCAGACCGTCGTTGTTCTTGTCCATCTTCCTGAAGAGATCCGTCAATCTGGACTTCTTGTGGTTCATGAACTTGAGGAACTGTAAGGGATGCAATGCTCGTTAATAAGAATCCAAACGGTTGATAGAGGCTGTAGGTTACCACCTACCCTCTTTCTCCAGTCCTCCCAACTGAAGTTCGCGACCCGGTCCAACTCTTGGATGTAGTTGTACTTATCCTGAAGCCTGCGTTGTCTCTCCCATGCTAGCATCCAAACGTGCCTCCATCTATCCCACAGGAGTTTAACTCTTGGGCTGCGGAACTCGGGTTCAGCGCCTTTGCTGTGGACGACAAAATTCGATTAGCTTCAGGGTCTCTTACAAAAATGCTAAGGACTTGGTTAAACGAGGCATGACAAGCAAAGAAAGCGAATAAACGTAAAAGAGAATCGTTAGATTCTGTCAGGAAACGAATATCTCAAAGAAAAAGACATTGTACGGTTAGTACTAAAGAAATCAAAGAGAACGAGAACGAAATAGAATCTAGAAGAATTATTGTTCTAGGGTGAAAATCAACGCAACCGGTGGAACTGCAAAAGAAAGACGTGTTATACAAAGAATGTGTGTCAGGGTACGGAAGCAGATAGCATGGACGGGCTCTGAGGATTGAATATTGTTAAAGGCTGGGTTTGACGAACCTTCCTTTGGGTGGGAAGCGTGGGCCGATGTGCGGCAACGAATCCGGCGTTCTCTCACGGCCCGGGCTGGCACGGCTAAACAGGAACATGCGTCACATCACTCGACACTTCTACCAGACAACGATCACCGTGTCCTAAATCGGCGATCGATCCTCGGCTTCTTTACGGGACGAGCAAACGGGGGAAAATGTACAGAGAACAGGCCTCGAGGACTACAAAGGCTACAGAGTCGAGCTGTGGACTCTTTCCGACAAACAGATTCCGATAGACAGGCCTGTTCTCCGTATTTGTTGCAGGATGGTTCACTCGGCTCCTTGCAGAGAAGAGATAAGACCACGATGGTCCGCTTCTGTCAATGAACAGAATGAACTATCCTGTTGGGTATACGCCTCGGACGCGCTCCAAGTGTCCTTTCTCAAAAGTTACTCTCTACCATGCTGCCTACGATGCACAATCGCTTATCGATGATACTCTACTCGAGAACTGAAACCGATCGAACGAAGCGTTCTGAGACAGAACAGGCGAGGAGACAGAGAGAGAGAGGTCTCGGCCACGCACCTTTCTGTCGCTCCAGGTGTGTCCCCCCATGGACGTCCTCAAA
The DNA here is from genome assembly GCF_028453695.1 of Augochlora pura. NCBI lineage: Eukaryota > Metazoa > Arthropoda > Insecta > Hymenoptera > Halictidae > Augochlora > Augochlora pura. Next base: position 2,191,425 of record NC_135776.1, on the reverse strand, counting down.
GTTCTCAAGCTCTCACAAAAGAGAGATCAACGCAGCAAAGTAAAGATAAAAGGGAACCAAAAGTACAAAGAAACTCAAACGCAACATGCACGGCCAAGGGTTCGAAGAACTCCGAAGCTCAAACGGCAATCATCCGGGGAACCAAAAAGAGAACGATCTGCTGAGAAGCAGGTACAAATGCGTTGTGCTGCTCGTTAGCGATTCTGGCTACCTCGGAAGAACGATGACACTCTCGAGACGAGCGCGATCCTCGGCTATATCTTTGCTAAAAGAAACGGGACCGGAAGTGATAAGGGGGCCGAGAATGTGAACGTACGTCGGTGCTGGTGACTTAGCCTTCGTTATCTTCTTGGTGTCCTTTACGGACTTGATCTGCCTGGCCTTGCAGACGCGGTCGACCTCGTTCTGCCTACGACTGGTGTTCTCCATAAACTCTCTGTGATCAGCGATCAACATCTCCAAGGTTGCTTTGTCGTCCGGCAGAGGTTCAGCTTCGAGAGCGTTCAGAGTATTTTCCAAGCCCTCTAGCCAGGATAGCAACTCCTCCAGTAGGTTGTCTAGGTCCTAGAAGAGTTAGCAAGCATTACTCAACATCTGAATCTAAATAATTTTTATAACAATACTTCTAAGAGAGCGACTGCTTACTTGAAGACCTTGCATATGATTCTCCAACCTCTGGTTTCTCTGCATGGCCCACGTGGCCACCTCGTCCCACCTGGACTGAATGATGGTAATCCAATGCTTGATAACCAGCACACCGTCCGGATGAGCCTTGCCCAGGATGGAATGAGCGAGTTCCAAGGTCTGATCCTTCTCGTACTCCTTGGTGCGCAGCTCCCTGAGGAACTTTTCGTGTTCCATCAGCTGGTTCTTGCTCTCCTGTTCGTCTTCTGGAAGCTGTCCAGCGAACCTGAGCTTCATCTCTGCGTCGCTGAGCCACTCGAGAAGCACATGAACCGCTTTGTGTAGTCGTTCAGCCTCCTTCAAAGCCTCTTCTAGACGGTCGGTCTTCTCCGAGGATAATCTAGAGACCGCGTCCCACAAATCGTTCAGTTCAAACAGCTGAGAATCGATTGCGGATGCATCCTCCACCGTGGCCTTGCCGAGAAGTTCTCGTCCGGTCTTGATGACGGACTCCATCTGCGATGCTCGAGACTCTAGGTCTTTCTCGAACGTCTTGTGCTGTTCCACCAAGTTCGTCACAGTGTCTAGGTCACCGTGAAGAGGTCCGGTACTGGCCAACTGTTTCTTAGATTTCACCAACCACTCCAGCAGAGCCTGAATGGCGTCTTTGTATTGCCCAGAGAAAAGCAGAGCCTCTTCGAGCTTCCTCTGTCTATCGACGCACTTGCCGCAGACGGTGGTCCACTTGTTCTTCAGCTCGTTCAACAACTCCTTGAGTGCAAACTCGTCGGTCTTTGGCGCCTTGTCCTTCAGGGATTTGCCATTCTTCATGGTCGTATCATACGTGCCCTGTTTGGCGCTGAGAGCTTTCTGTAACTCACGGTGTTTGTTCAGTCGAGCCTTTATCCTCTCAGGATCGTTGCCACCAAGACCACCGTCGGCAGAGACCTCGTCCAAGGTCCTCTCGGTCTCGTCCAGCCAGTTCATCAAGCTGGACCAGGCGTCGTGGAATTCCCTAGCCTCCTTGTACCCATGATCTAAAGCCCTAGTCCTTTCAGCAGATTTAGACACCACCCTCTCCCATCTGTGCTGTACGCTGATAAGTAAGTTCTTGATCAGGATAACATCCTGTTTCTGCGAGAAGTACTTCAAATGCGTGCCCTTCTTGTCGAGGTTCAACATGGTTTCCCGATGTACACCGACGTCCTTTTGGAAGGTCTTGTGCTCCTCTATTTGGCCGAGGATGGTCTCCATCACCCTAGAGACAGGTTTCAGATTTGTCAGTATCTTCTCAGCGTTGGTGAGCCAGTCGACGAACGCTTGAAGTGCGTCGTGGAATTCCGTGGCCTCCTTCAAAGCTATCTCCAGCTTGATCTTCTTATCGCTGGCGCGGGCGGTCACGTTGTCCCAGCGTTGCTTCAATGTTTTCAGGTTGTGGTTTAGGCCACCGGCGCTGTGCGAGTCCGCGCGCTTCAGGTACTCTTGTCCCTGTTGCAGGACCGTCTCCACCTTGGGCCTGTTCTGCTCCAGCTCGTTGTAGACCTCCATGAAACGCTCTAGTTGTTCCGAAGCTGTCTCCGGCAGTCCACCGAGAGGTTTTGAGGCTACAATGGTGTTGTCCACGTCACCGAGCCAGGACAGAAGGTCCTGAATCTCGGCCGTAAACGACTGCGCTTCTCTGAGAGCATCCTCGAGTTCTCGTTGTCGATCTGCAGCCCGCTGCAGCAGATCTCGCCAGCGTCGATTCAAGGTACCCAATTTCTCTGCTGTCGTTGACGCCTCGGCTGTTCCCTTGCCGTCTTCTATCAGCTGCCTTCCCGCATCATTTAGAGTGTCGACGCTGGTCTGGTGAGCTTGAATATCGTTCACCAGAACCTTCAACTTGGCTAGCTCCACCTCTATCACCTGTGGATCACCTGCCACTGCTTTCAAATTGTCCAGGGTGTCGTCCGTCTTCTCGATCCAGACCAGCAACTCGTCTAGAGCATGCTGGAACTGTCCTAAACGCAACAGAGCATTCTCCAGAAGCCTCTGTCGCTCCACAACGCCTCTCAGCAGTCCGTCCCATCTCTTATTCACGGCTCCTAAAGGCTCCTTGATTGCGGCTGCCTGTTCCGATGATGTCCTCTCGGTCAATTCTGCTGCTTGCCTGTAAAATGAAGGTGTGCTGTAAGATCGGTGTCTAAAGATTGGAGAAAGCGTACACCTTGAGGAATGTTTGTAAATAAAGGGTACAGTCTGGTCCTGCCTCGTACGATTAACACGTTTAGTCGGAACGAACACACAGGGTCGGCGACTCTACGGGAGAGGAGTGACACAGAATCCCACAAGACGGCAGAAAATGCTGGCTGATCTCTTCAATTTGTCTATATAGTCTGGGCCAATTATGAGGATCGTGGGCCACTATTTTCTGCCTTGAATTCCAATTTGATTATGGCAGGGATCCATTCACGAGTCACCATGACTACCTACGATCTGGTAATGTGAGTAAAACAGGCACGCCACTAGCCAGGCAGACACAGGCAGGCAAATACAACGACAAGTTTGACGACAAAGTTTAGAACTCCAACCAACAGGGAGCGATTAAGGGGTTCCGATTATTTGATCAGGTATTACGATTGTTACGAGCGACGAAGCTTCACCTACGAGACTACTTCAGTGTACAATGCTCAAGTGTTTGCAAGTGAACTAAGTTCGCAGGTGAGTCATCGACGTGATTAAGACACGGAACACATTGGGGAGCTGGGGATGGCAATTACGTACTTCGGTCGATCGAAGAATAAATTTAAGCCATGCTCTAACTACAGCTACAACACAGAGAGAGGGTTGGACTTGCCTGGTCAGACTCCTATGCGTTCAGCAACCGGCGCGGAAACAACAAAAGTTCGGATTAGAATCTCGCTGGTGTCTTGGCATTGTTATCGGTACAAACGAAGACGCGTGTATGGGAGACAGAAATGCCAGGAAAGTAGCTACCGCGAGCCCCGGCTGTATGGACAAGTTTAGCGCATAGTAAAGAAATATCTATCTTGTCTCTACAGCCTAAGGTTCGCGGGCATGGCATCGCTGGTGGAAAACAAATACAAGTAGGGTACGCGCGTGGAACACGTTCATCAGATAGCGCACGATTATGTCAGGGTGGATCGAACAGACGCAACAAAACTTCAACCGTGGAATTGTGGTTGGTTACCTGTTCAGAGCTTCGACCTTGACCATGTGTGGGTCTACTTCAGCCTTGAAATTGGCCAACTGTTTGATCTGTTTCTTAACTTCGTCGATGTCGCTGCCTAATGGACCCATCCTGGCGAACTTCTCCTCAGCCTCCTCTAGGAATTCAAGCAAACTCTGCAGAGTCTCGTGGAACTCCATCGCTTTCTCCATGGCGTCGATTAGGTTCTCCTCTCGCCTGGCGTACAGAGCGGTCACGTTGTCCCAAGCTTGATCCAGGTCCTCGATGTGTTTTCTGACCTCTGGTTTGTCTGGTTCTCCGCAGAGACCCATTAACTCGTGCCCTGAAGCGCGAACCTGTTCTACGTCGGGTTTGGTCTGATCGATCTCGTGCCTGATCTCCTGCAGAGCGACCTGTTGTTGTTGGATTGCGCCTGGCTGAGCTGCAGGCGGTGCCTGACCAGAGAGAGCATCTTGCAGCTCCCTCAGGGTTGACATCACGCCATTCAATTCGGACCAGAATTTCTCCGCGATTGCCAGAGCATCGTCCAGAGTGTGACCTCTGTCGGTGGTGGCTCTTTGCACGTCACTCCATAGCTTGTTCAACTTCTCCAGCTTCCTCTTAATGTCCTTCACGGCTGGGTCGGCTCTGTTGCCTGCCTTACTGATTACATCATCGGCGGCTCTTCTCACGGCTGCGAAGGCTTCCGATCTCTGGGCCAACTCATCGACCAGCGCAGAGTTCTCCTCCATCTGATCCCTCAGGCGACCGGGATGAGCACTGATAGGCTCTGCTCCGTTGACCTGGTCAGCCGTGGATGACAATGCTCGCAGCATACCCTCCAGTTTGTCAGAGAACTGAGAAGACTCTTGCAGCGCCTGCTCTAGGGTCTGCTGCCTGCTGCGCAGCTCGGCTCTGAGTGCCGCGTACCTGGCAGTGTCAGCTTCCAAGATGTCCTGTATCTTGATACCCTCCTCCTCGTTGCAGAGTTTGATCAACGCCTCGCCGGTTTTGATCAACTTCTCGACGAGAGGCTTGTGCTCGTTGATGCTCTGCATCAACATCTCATTCTTGTCCTGCTGCGCTGCTATCAGATCGGGTCTCAAGGCCGGCATAGGCAACATGGCTACCTGGTGCTCTGCCTCCTCCAGCCAACTGACCAGCCCAATGTGCGTGTCCCGTAGATGTTCTGCCAATGGCAAAGCTTGCTCCAAAGCTCCCAATCTATCCGCAGAGAGACCCGACACGATCTCCATGGTCTCTCTGAGGTCCTCCATCTTCTCCCTGATGGTGGAGGTATCCTCATGCTGGCCATTCTCGCGGATCACCTTCTTCGCCGTCGAGATCACGTCTCTGACGCGACCTTTCTGGCTAGAGATGTCGTCGTTGAGAGCCTTATGCTCTTTCAGCTGGACTCGAATAATCTCGGGCTCGCTGCTAGGTGGTTCAGCCTCCCGAAGCTGGTTGTCTACCTCGCGGAACCATTCCAGGAGGTCATCGATGTCTCCGATCACTTCCAACGATCTCTGCTTGCTCAACTGAATTCTTTCCGCCTTTCGTTGAATCTGTTCTGCAATAGCGTCGAACCTCCTGTTGTCTCTGGTGACTAGACCTTCTATGGTAGCTGCTCCTTCGCCAGGTGACAATTGAGACAACTGTGGTCCGACCGCGTTGATTTTGTCCAGGACAGGCCTATATTCGGAGATTTCCATCTCCAGTCTCACGATCTCGTCTTCGCGAGGCTCGGCAGATTGCAGAGCAGACTCAGCAGCTTGCATCCAGTCCATCAGTCGATTGTGGTTGTCGTGGAACTGTTGGACCAATGGCAGCGACTCTTGAGCATGTTTCAGGAGATCGGAACCTCGGCTGACAAGATCATTGAACCGTCGCTGCAAAGAGTCCAGCTTGTCCTTCAACTGCAAGGCCTCGTCGCTAGAAATGTGCTTCATCAGTTCCAAGCCTGCATCCGTAGTGCTGTCTACTTCTGTTTGCCGGGTAGAGACCTCTTCGGTGAGGTCGGCTAGGTCCTCCATTTGCTGAAGAAGCTTCTCGGTGTGCACTGCTAGGACACGGTACTTGGACAGCCTGATCTCCATGCCCTCCATCCAGGCTTGGAGCTCTTGATAACTGAGCACCAAATGTCTCAGACCTTGCCTAGATCTCTGAAGCAACGTTCCAAGTGCCTCTGATCGTTCAACGAGAGCAGCATACCTATCAGCAGCGTCTTGTAGTTTGTCGGCAAGAGTGGCAGCTTCGTCTTCGCCTACTAGAGCCATCAGCTGACTAGCAATCTCCGTGAGCTCACTGAAATCGGGTTTCCTGGATAAAATGTCCTCGTGAAGGGCGTCGTGCTCCGTGACTCGTTGCTGAATCTTCTCCTCGTCCGTCGGTACCAATTCCATATCCCTAACACGTTTTTCTGTTTTGTCCAACCAGATGGCCAAAGGCACCAACTTGTCTTGGAACTGCTTCGCCACTCCCATCGCCTGTTCCAGAGCATCCATCCTCTCGGCTGCGCTCTCCGTCAAATTATCAAACCTTCCTACGAGCTCCTTCAGCTGCTTCTCGATCATCTTTCTCTCTTTAGGATCTGCTCCGGCGGCAACTTCCTGGCCCATATTGTAAAGGGACGACATTGAGTTCTGTCGGTCCATTAGCATCTTCTTCAGGAACTTCTGTTCTTGCAGCTGCGCTTTAACCACTTTATAGTCCGATGAAGGAGATTTCTGGTTGGACACCATCTCTTCCGTATCCGTCAGCCACTTCTCCAAACCGTCCAACGCTTCCTGGAACTTTCCAGACTGAAGAAGTCCCACGTCCAGTCTCCTGTCTCGCTCGTTCAGTCTGTCCTTTAGATCGTTCCACCTCTCGTTCATCCTGTCGACGTCTCTTTCAATGGTGCTGGTGTTGACGTCTCGACCAGCGGTTTGAACCAAGGCCTGGCCGAGAACGTTGCAGTCTTCGACAGCTCGAGATAGTGGCTCTATCTTGTTCAATTTCAGCATCCTAAAGTCCTCTTGCTGAGCCTTTATGGATTCTACTTCGGATCCTACGGGCTTGAACCTTCTGAAGTGCTCGTTCGCCTCATCGATCTCGGTTAGTACGGTCGAATGCGACTGATAGAACTCCTGCAACTTGTCTAGGGTCGCGGTCAGTTCGTCGTGGCGATCTCGAGAACGGTCGTCGAGCTTTCCGACCTGTCTCTTCAAGCCGGCAACCTGTTCCCTCGTTGCCACGGCGTCTGCAGCGAAGCCATAATCCACCAAACGTTCCCCAAGGTTTTCCAAGTCGCTGACCTCTTCGTACAACCTATTCACTCTGGTAATAATCTTACTCGTTTCCTCTATCTGTGTCCTAACGATCTTGATCTCTCTTCCAGGCGCTTTCATCGAGTCCAACTCCTTCTCTAGGCTAGAGATTTGATTACTGATGGACTTGACGTGGTCGTTGAATTGCGCGACTGCAGTGGCGGCGCTTTGCAGTTCGTTACACCGGTCGTCCAACTTTGACTGTAGATCGTTTATCCTGTCTGTCAAGTTGTCCACTTCGTCTAAAAGATGTGTCGCGTCGACTCCTTGTTCTCCGGCCTTGTTCGCCAAGTCATTGGCCTGCTGTTTCACACACTGCAAAGGTTTCTTCAAGTTCGTCGTCTCTTCTCGTAAACTCTGAAACGGAATGTGAAGTAAGTCGTTTAATTAGCCAGCCTTCCGAAGTGTCAAGATACAGTCAGTTTATTCTATTTTTATCCTCTGCCTACCTTTATCCTATCGAGAAGCTTCGGGTCCTTAGCTGCACCTCCTAGGGCGTCGTGGGACGCCAGCTTGTCTTCGCAGCGTTGCAAACCGTGTCGCAGGTCCCTGAGATTCTCATTGAAGTCCATCAAGTGTCGTGCGGTGTCCTCTAGAGATTGTGTCCTCGTCAGGAGATCTGCAGACATTAATTATTTTGTCACAATAAAGGTTTCAAAAGATATTTATATAAATGAAACTTACCGTTGTTCAACTTGTCCCATCTGGTCTTCATGGCGCCAAGTTCGTTCTTCACGTTCTGCTTGTCAATGTCGCAGGCACCAAGGAAGGTTTCCCCGAGCGTCTTATTGTTCTCAAATTCTCCAGAGTGTTTCCAAACCTCATTCCTAAACGAAGATAGCTCCTTCAATTGCTTCTCGATATCCTTACGTTTGAACGATGCCGGCTTTAAGCACTCCAGCCGGTCTTCAGCCTGTCTGAGCCAAGGTAAGAACGAGTCCTGTGCTTTGTAATACTTCTTGCAATGTTCTGCGCAGGTTTGCAACTTCGTGTGTCTGTCAAGGATATCCTTCTTCAAGCGGTCCCACTGCGACTGCATCTTGTCCAAGTCGCGCTGCAAAGAACGGTTCTCGACTTTCTGAGATCGCGTAAGCATGTCGCGACCCTTGTTCAACAGCATGATCACTTCGTGCTCCTTGCCCATCACGTTTCTGTATATTGGCTAACGAAACAAAAATGTCCAACATGAATAAAGTATGATTTATTAAAATTATGAGTTGTAATTACTTTCACTTACCTCATGATGGTCGAGTTGCTGCTGCAAGATGTCCCTATCAGCGGACACCAGTAGCTTTTCGGACATATTGCCAAGCTCATCAGCCAGCCAGCCTAAGGTCTTCGTGCAAGAGGCCTCGAACTGCCTTCCGTCCCTCAGATTTCCCTCGATCTCAGCCTTTTTGTGGTCCAGCTTCTTCTGCAGATTGTTGTACATCTTACCAACGGCGGCCAATTTTCCATGAATCTCGGACTTCGATGCTGGATCGCTGAGAACCTCACAGAGTTGTTCTCCGGCAGCTTCCGCGTCAGCCAAAAGAGGCCTCTGTCCTTCCAGTTGTCTTTCCAAATTCTCGATCTTCCTCAGCTGATCTTCAGGGTCTTTTTCAAGTGTCAGATCGTCTAGGTTGTCAGAGATGCCTTGCAGAGCATCGCGCAAGCGATTCAGGCTCGCGTCGAACTCTCTGCTGGTGTCCACTGCATCTCCTAAGCTCTGAGCCCTTTCATCCAGCCTAGCTAACTGATCGGCCCACTTGTCAAGGATCGCCTTCAATTTTGCACCGGTTCTCTGACCATCTGCGGAATCTGTGCCAACCACAACGATGATGTTCTCCCCAACTTGCACCAGGTGGTCCAACTGAGGTTGCTGGGTGCGGAACTCTTCACGCAAGACTTGCACCTGCTGTACCTGACTAGCAACCATCCTAGGATCTGCAGAAATGGGTCCAAGAGCACCCAACATTCTCTCCTTTGACCCCAGCCAGGAAACCAGACCTTCCGACGTGTCATAGAAGTCTTTCACGTCATCCAAGAACTTGATCCTGTCCTTGCAACGTTCACTGAAGGATCTCCATGTACTGCTCACGTTCTCCATATCGTCGTTCAGTCTGTCTACTCCGGCTGCGCCCTTCTTACGTCTGACCAGGTCACGAACCTGAGTTCTGGTGGTGTCTAGTAGCGATTGCTTCTCATACATCTCTTCAATCACGACCTTGATCTGCTTGGCTGTCTTATCCGCCTCTTCTTTGGTGCTTGGCATGCTCTCCTTCGGTATTTGTCGCTTGATCTGAAAATAAAAACTTTCTTGTAAATACAAGATCACTTTGGAACTAATAATATGAAAGTAGAGGATGCTCACCTTCTCTAGGAACTGAGACAGCGTCTTCAAGTTGTCTACATGTCTTCGCAGTTCGTCCCTGATGTTGTCCATCTCTGTTTGCCGATCGGTCAACCGGACTCCCAGCAATCCGTACCTGTTGTTGATTTCAGAGAGCTGTTGTTGGACAGGTGATAGGTCCTCCAAATGGAAGCCGTCTTGGCTGGAGCGGCGGCTACTGAACCCGCTGCTACCACCTGGGGAGACCGGACTTTGAGCAGCATACAATTTAGCGGGAGATGGTGAGCGACCGTCTTGTGACATTCGGCGTACTACAAAAAAAAATGGTGTGTGTGGTGAGCGATGACAGTGATGCGCTGCGAGATGATCGCGAAGGAGGTGGTGTGTAGGGGGCCATTGTCTGCCTCAGTCCAGTTTAGTTTAAGAAATGAAACATAAGTGAATGTGCGTGAAATCGAGACCCTGACGTGCGTGCCGGGATGATGCACTAGACTTGAAAGTGTTATGACTACCAAGCGACTGGCAATGATGGCTATGATACAGGGACCAGAGAAGCGACCAAAACATACCTGGCCTCTTTGTTGGACTAGTGCTGCCACGTCTGCGAGTTGGACTCTCAGTACGCTCCTTCAGCAAGCCATCGTAGGCGATACCGAGGTCGTTGACCTTGTCCACGGTGTTACCGTAATCGCGATATTCCTTTTGGATAGGTTTCAGCTCGTCGACCTGTCGTTTCAGCTTTTCTAAGTCGACGGCCACAGGTTCCAACACCTGAACCTTGTTCTCAGTCCTGGTCAGCCAATCGATTACCTGATCCCTCAGCTTCTCGTAAGCGGACAGCTGCTCTGCTCTGGACTTACTGAGACGTTGTTTCTCGTCGATTAGGTTGTTCACCTCCTTCCACTGCGTCTCCAGAGCTTTGATCTTGTCTCTGATCGGTGCAACGTCTGTTACGTCCTTCTTCGCAATCAAAGTCTTGCCATTGCGGATCAAGTCCTCGAAGTTGGATCGCTGGTCTTCTCGCTTGTCCATTAGATTCGCCATCTTGGTGTCATATTCGACGACGTCCAGCTTATTCAGATCTCTTGACTCGAGGGCTTCGATCATGTGAGAATACCAACTCTCGAATTTGGTCGTCTCCACTAAAAAGTCTCCGAGGGCTTGCGCGATCTCGTCGAGGAACTCGCCTCTGCGTAACGACTTGTCCATCAGCTTCTCGAACCTGGACTGTACATCGTTCAGCTTGCCCTCGATGTGTTTGGCGATCTTAGCATTGCTAGAATTCGTGAGGAGATCCGTCGCGCTAGTCGCCACAGCTTCCACGCTCAGGCGATGGCTGTCCAGGTCAGCCTGGAGCAGACGTTGGTCTCTCTGTTGCTCCTCGAGTCGTTCCTTTAACAAGCTCGCTGGTCGTTGGATGTTCCTGCAAAGAATAAACATTCTTTAGCGATCATTCTCCTATCAAAATTCTTTACAATCAATAATGTTTTGAGATACTTGCTTAAATTGACTCTCGATGCTATTCAACCACTGCAGCAGACTCTGCAAAGCGTCTTGAACACCTTGACTGCGTACCAGAGCCGCATCCAATTCCTGACACTTCTCACCAATCGCGTTCGTTAGTTGTCTATACTTGTCCTCCAGAGCTCTAGCAGGTTCCTCCAGTTCGTCGACTTCTTTAGGCGTTAACTGTCCATCCAAGGACCTCAGCAAAGCATCCACAGATACCTTGACATTCTCTACCAAGCGTTCATTGGCGAGCATTTCGTTGTTCAATGCCTTGGCTTTACTTAGCTGTTCTTCCACTTGTTTAGGCTCGGCAGCGATTGCCTCGGAAATAGCTCTGTGGACCTTGGGTTCGACCTCCTTCAACCATCTTCTAGCTTTCTCCAAAGATTCACGGTAATCTCTTTGTCTTCCTCCAACTCCAGAGAGCCTGTCGGACAGCAGATTGGCCCTGGACAATAAATCTTTGTACAGAGCGGTGACAACCGACACCTCGCCTCGTACGGGAGAGTCCTGGCTCGAGATGGGTTCCTTGTGCGACAGCCTCTGGGGCAAACTGGTGCGGAATTCGTTCAGGACGTGCAAGAATTCTTTGCTCTCGTCAACGAACTTCTGCGCAGCCATGGTGATGAACCGAAGATCGGCCTGATGTGCTATGACATCGCTGATGAAGTCTCTAGTCGCATCGGTGCTGCTGCTCAGTCTATTCAAGTCGGACAAAGAATGTTCTTTCTCCTCCAGGATTCGTCTGGCATTGTCCAGCCAGTGGGAGAAGGTCGACAGCTCGTTTCTGCGTGCAAGAGAGTAATTAGGAAACAAAGGTCGAATAAAACGAGTAAGAAGAAGAATGTCCGTAAAACGATGCTCACTGAAACTTGACCAACTCTTGTCTGGCAGCCATTAGCCGCCTCACCATTCTCTCGGCACGGTCGGTGGCTCTATCGAACCTGGTCTTCAAGGACCGACCGTTCTTCTCCAAGGTGGACACCTCCTCGCTGGACAAAACGTTGCCACCGGTGAGAACCACCTGGCGAATCTGATCGAGGCAGGATGAGACTGGTCTGGCGTGTGCCTCGAGATCCTCTTTGATATCCTGAACACGTACGATTGTTGTTAGTCGACAACACGCGAAAGAACGTTCTTTTTTTAAAGGAATTCGGCTGACCTTCATCGCGTTGATCTGTGCTCTGAGCTGGTCAACGTCCTCTTTGACGTTGTCCTGGCCGGCCAGCTTGTCCTCGACCTCCGCTATCCATTGCAGTAGCTTCGAGGAGGTCTCGTCGCACAGCTTGTACTTCTCCTCGACCGCTTGCTATGATTTGCAACAGAGAACAGTTGATTGATACCTGTATCGAGAACGACCAATGGTACGCGCGATAATCGGACAGAACTTAAATCGCTAACGTGCTCTCTTAGAACGTACTCGAAAATGAAGAAATGTACACCGACCCCTTACCGACGGGTCGGCAGCTCTGCAAAATGATTATTAAAATATAAGTCGCATAAATGGGGGGGTTGTAGAGGGGGCAAGGTCAACAATGGTAAGCTTATATAAACGTATCTCACGCATGCAAAACACATACACACACACTGTTTGGAACGTGTAGAAAACGCAATAGTACGTTATTTATATGTATGATACGTGGTAGGTATAATACAGATATAAATACACGTAGAATCGGTTACATTCAATTAAAATCAAATTAAACAAGAAACAATAAAAAACACAGGTTTTAGAAGAGCCCAATATATAAACAGATAAAACTCTGATTGATATCTGGCAGCGAGTAATCGGACTGCATACTCGTCCAGTACGTGGTTTTGTTCTTATATGCAGTCGGCACAAGCGGAACGATGGAACTGAACGGAAGCCGCGTTCTCGTCAATTTAGACGCGTGTCTGCAAGCATAGGTAACAATTATTGAAAAGAAACAACAAAAAAGGAAAAAATAACACGATACGATCGCGGAGCCAGACGACACACAATTATTGATGAGCGACTGTGAGAATCGAAAACAACGTGAACTGACGAGAATGACGAGCAAGATTATATATATATATATATATTTATATACATATATATATATACGGTGTTGGTGGTTTTTCTGTTCAATGGGATTATTTTATATATATATGTGCGGAGGGTGGCACGCGCGAGTATGTTTTTTCGGGGATGCTCCGAGACGTTTCCTAGAAAACTCTGATGCTAGAACGAACAAAAAACGAGGATCGAGTGGGAGGATAGGAAATACCTGAAAAAAATGAGAAAACTTTCAGTGACAAAAACAAACATTACGAATGCATCTCCGGCCGTCTCGTGATTATTCGAATGACCATGTCGATTCGGATATGTGTGGCGATTAATACGGGATGGTGAGTCCGGTGTGACTGTCGGCGTTGATTTATGGCAACCCGTTGGCGTAACACGTGGCCACGACTAGTCGCTGTCGATTCGATCGAAATCGGTTACACCCGTGATACAACAGACCGTCACGAGCAGACCGCGATTTCAAACAAATTAATTCGTCAACGGAATCCGTACTCGCTGCGGTCCGCTCGCGACACGCGTTAATACATTATCTCCTTGCGACGGTACCATGCTCTGCTTTCAAAGTTTCTTCGTTAACGCTACACCTATCGAGCGCTAAAAGCTTTAGAAGAACGACAAGACAGATTACATTCAGATTTTTCAACGTTTCTGTTTCTGACTTGTGCTTGAATCGATAAATTTATTGAGAAAGGATCTTCGTAACTTCAACGACTTTAACGGGAACCACGTGATAATGGATCGAAAGGAGAGCACGGACCGTCCGTCGAGCCAACGTGCACATTACAACAAACGTTATTATTAACACTATGATCGAGTTAGCATTGCCGATGCGATCAGGCGACAAACGTTGGACGAAGTTTAGTGAACCGCGCGAGTTATCAGTAAAGTTATCAGTAAACGAACTGTTCGGTTTCTCGCGGACACGGTCGGTGAACCGGTGATTAGTGACAGTCGTTAATGAGTGGTATTAGCCCCCTGTTACGTGACGAAGGTGTGAATGAGTCGCGCGTGATAGAGAGTGAGTGAGCGAGAGCGATCGGGAGAGTAGGAAATATGGTGAGAGAGAAAATGAATCGATCCTGGATCCCCTGGCGATCTATGTATGTATATCCCATGCAGCGTCTCGATCGCTGGCTAACGTTAGAACGCGGTCGATAGAGTTATCCATGCAGGATATATCATTCGATGCCGGTCGAGCGATGAACGATGACGATGATCACGTAATCGATGTGTTTTAATTTGGCTACGACATCTCTGCTTGATAGGCGCCGGCTGACAGGCTACCGGCAAGCGTCGCCCGGTAGTGACAGGTGTGAGAGACAGTCGCGAGAGAGACGCTATCGGTGTGTCGGCTATCGTCGCACACGTAGAGCGATAGGCGACAAGATGCATATCGCGGTAAGCGTACAATAACGATCCATAACCCTTTGGCAAGCGGTTAGAAATTAGAAGAAAATTCGAGGATTAAGAGTCTGGGGAGAATTAAGAGAAAAATGAAACGAGAGAGAGAGAGCGTGTTAGTAGAACGTAGAGGGGAAACAGGTGGGAGGTGGGCGAGCGACTCCAAGGTAGTTGAGTGTGACACGGGTGGAACGGTTTTGGTGCTCACGAAATAGACACGGGACACGTGCATGATTTTACTTTTATGCGAAATTCCAAAAATTAGTGGTCGAATTCGAATGCACTACGCTTCGACGGTACCCGCGGTGTGCTAAATTACTGGTCTAAAAAAATATCTTTGAACGGTTGCGATTTCGAAATTTCTAGAACAATGCAACAAGCCTATTTGAAAAAAATCAAGGATGTCACGGGGATACTACTTCCATCGACTTGGCGCCCCTCTGTTCCTTCGTCGACCGTTTATCAGTTCTCTCAACACTTTGAAATTCTCTGAACATTAATTCGTGAATCTGTAAAATTTCTAAAAATTGCTACATCGTTGAACTGTGCAAAGAGATGTTAAGAGACAGAGAGGTACGCGACGGAGGGGTCGCGAAGCGATGGAAATCAAAAAAGGGTAGCATTTCATGTGCACCAATCTAATAAGCGTCGTGGAACGACGGAGTGCATGAGACAGAGATAGACAGAAGACAGAGAAGTAGTAGAAGAGGGAGAAAAAGAAGAAGAAGAAGAAGAAAAAGAAGAGGCTAGAAAGAGTGCCACTTACCCTAGCTTCTGCGGTGAGAATATAACCCTGGTCCAGGGCTTTCGCGAAGTCAAGCCTCTTTCCCGATGGGTCCCCGCATAGCCTGCCCTCTATAGGGTCTACTATCCCGGTGCTAATCGCCTCTAACAAGCTAACGACATTACCGGTCCCGGGTTCTTTGATCACGGTGCTGGACGGATCGATCGAGCCGGCCTCGATCGCTTCGGTCAGCGTGGCCGGTCTACGATCTAGGGCGGACGCGACGCGGAACGGGTCTTCGAACGTGCCTGACACCGGGTCGTACAGTCCGAACTGCAGGGTCTCTATGAAGGAGAGGCCTCGTTTCGGCGTGATCAGGAGCTCCTCGTCGAGGGCCTTCGCCAAAGGATAGAGCCGAGAGCTCATCGTCTCTAGCACGTTTCCTTTATCGGCGTCCATCAGGCCCTTCCTGATGGCCTCGGCCAGCTTGACCAGCTTCTTCTTCTTCGTGTCTTTGATCAACGCGGAGTCGGCGTCAACGATTCCAAGGCCTACAGCCTCTTTCAACGTCACCAGCTCGCTGGTCCTCGGGTCGGTCACTTTTCCAGTTTCCACGCACAACGTGCCGTTCTCCAGGGCCTCCTCGAAGGTCAGAGGCCTCGTGAAGAATACTTCCACATCTCCGAACTTAACGAATCGAGGGGCAGGCTTGCCGTCAGGTGTTTTCGGCGTAACGGACTCGATGATCCCTTTGCTGGCTGGGTCTAGGACGCCGTTCGCCAGAGCAGTGTTCACGGTGACGAACCTGCCACTCTTCGGATCTCTGACTACAGCAGTTTCAGGGTCTATCAGGCGACTCTCGATCGCTCCTTGAAGGGTGTACTCTCGCTTGGGTTCGTCCTTACGGGTTAAGCTTCGTCTAGGCTGATGCGTTAAGGGCTTTTCCAGAGTGACTAGAAGGCCTCTTTCCAGGGCCACGTCTATGGGATACGCGCGTCTTGTCTTTGAGTCCAGGACGCGGCCATGGGGAACGTCTATGGCTCCCGTCTTGATGCCGACGGAGATAGGCGTGATCTGGCCGGTGGTGGCGTCCTTCAGGGCTGTGGTGTCGGGATCTAGGAGAGCAGCGTCGAAGGCGCGGATCAAATCTAGAGGCTCGTTGTTGCGAGGATCCACGAACAGCCCGGTTTGCGAACGATAGAGTTCGCTGACCACTGCTTCCTCTATGCTAAGCGGCATTTTCGAAGGCACGATGTGTCCCTTCTTCAAGGCCTCCTTCAGGTCTATAGGCTTCTCTGGAACGGCGTTGTAGGTGCCACGGGTGTCGTCGATCACTCCTGACGAGATGGCGTCGGTCAGCGATACGTATTTGTCAATTCTAACGTCTTTGACGATCGAAGCTACGGGGTCTATCAGCTCCGACCGGCAAGCTTCCGACAAAGTCAGCTTTCTATTGGTTGAGGGGTGCACGAACTTGCCGGTCGCTGGCTCGTAGATGTTCATTGTGATTGCTTGGTGCAGAGTGAACTCCGTTGTCTCGATGTCGACTATCAGGCCCAGTTGCAGAGCCAGGCTCAGTGACACTGTCCTGTTGGCTCCAGGCTCCTTGAACATCCCTGATCTTCTGTCTATCACTCCAGCTCTGCAGGTCTCGGCCAACGAGAGCAGTCTATCGGCTCTCTTATCCCAGTAGCAGGGCAACGTTGGACTCACTAGGCAGTTCCTCATGGCCTCGTGCAAGGTAACCGATCTTCCAGTGCTGGGGTCCGTGATCTTGCCAGTATGATCGTCGTAGAGACCTTGATGGATCGCTCTTTGCAGGGACACGGCTGCTCTGTGATCTACTATCAAACCAGCCTGGTAGGCCTCCTGCAACGACATGTCGGAGTCAGCGGTAACGTTCACCTTGCCGGTCAGGCCATCAACGTAGCCTGTCTTGATGGCTTCCAACAACGATATCCTTTCTCTGAAACCGCTCCTGCCGTCCTTCACGGTTACGGAGTTTGCGTCGATCAGGTTCCTCCGGATCGCCTCCAACAGACTCAGATAAACACCCGACTGAGGATCGAGGAACATGTTCGTCCTCTCATCGAAGATCCCTTTGGAGATGGCTTCGCTAAATGTCATCGGTCTTCTCGCCTCGAGAAGCAGACCGTGCTCCAGCGCCTCTCGGAAGTCTAGTCGCCTTCCTTTCTCGTTGGTCACCGTACCGGTCTTCGGGTCAACAATCAGTTCTTTGATAGCCTTGTCGAATGTAATAGCCTTGCCGTCAATCTGGCGAACTACCACGGCTGTGCTGGGATCTATTACGCCTGCCTTGATAGCACGGTCCGTGGGCAGCTTCTCTCTCGTCTCAGGAACAATGAAGCGACCAGTTGTTGGTTCGTAGAGACCTTTGAACACCGCCTCTGGGAGGGAGATCTTCCTTTTGGCTGGCACGATGAGTCCCCGGTCTAGGGCATCTGTTAAAGACAATGGTGTACTGGTGGATGGATCGATAGCTGTACCTGTCTTAGGGTCTATCAGACCCTGCTTGATAGCTTCGCCAAGAGAGATAATCTCGTTGTTCTTCGGGTCCTTCACCGAAGGACTGTCTCTAGCAATGAGACCCAATTCCAGCGCATTCTCAAGAGTGTAACTCTCCCTATCTATGACGAAGGTACCTTTCTCAGGGTCGTAAGATTGGTGAGCTAAGGCTTCCTGCAAAGACCACGGTTTCACGGTGCTGAGGATGTATCCTTTCTCGTAGGCGACGTCCAGCGTCATCGGATGCGGCGAGATCAGGATTCCCTTCTCAAGATCGATCAATTCGTTCTCCTCTGCCTCCTGCAGAGACAAGACTCTGTCGTTGCGGTCGTCTCTGACCACTGTTGTCTCTCCGTCGACGTAGCCGCTTTCCAGAGCTTCTTTCAACGTGGTTTCTTCTCCTGTCGTCGGATTGGCAACCAGGCCAGTTGTTGGACAATAGTACTCCTGAACGATGGCGTCGATTAATGACGGAACAAAACTTGTGGTGGCTATGATGCCTTTCTTCAAGGCTACGTTCAATGGTAGCGATTCTCCTGTCTTTGTGTCCCGTAGACGACCTGTGCTGGGGTCTAGCAGCTTCGACTCGCCCAGAGCTTCTTCCAGGGACAAAAATGTTCCGGCTTTTGTGTCCTCGCACTCGCTGATGAATGCGTCTATCAATCCTCTGCGGACACTTTCTTCGACGTCTATCTCCTGGTCGGTTAACGTGTCTAAGATTTTCCCGCTATCCTCGGAATACAGGCCCTTTCTTATGGCGGCCTCCAGGGAGATTGGCTTGCGAGACTTGGGAGCTACCAATCCTTTGGCAAAGGCGTCTTCCAGGTCCACCTCTCCACCAGACTCTAGCAGTTCTTGAAGAGTTTGTACCTCGTCGCTGACTGGATCTCTGACGCAGATAGAGCTGCTGTCGATCAAACCTGCATCTATCGCTTCATTCAACTTCAGCATCCTGTTGGAAGCAGGATCCCGGACTTCGCAGGTCTCAGGGTCGAACAGTGCATCCTCCACAGCCTCCCGGAAAGTCAGGCACTCTTGACCAGCAGTTACGACAGCCTCGGAAGGCTCCATTTGCTTTATCAGACCCAGTTTCACCGCCTCGAAGAACGGAATCTTCTTGCCTGTTTTCGGATCCACCATATAGCCCACATTCCTGTCCACCAATGGCTTCGAGATCGCTTCGCGAAGAGGAACGTATGTATCCGCAGACAGATCTTTTACTATCACGCGATATGGGTCCAGCATGCCTAGATGGATTACAAAGTCGTTGAATGGAACTATGTCTCCTGTTTCTGGATCCACAAACTTCTCTTTCTCTAGATCGTAGGCTCCGCGAGCAACCAGGTCTTTGGCTGTTAAATTAGGATTGACTTCGATCAGGAACCTCTTTCCTCTCACAGGCTCTGTTTGGTCCCGATCAGTCTCCTGTTCTTTAAGTTCTTCAGGTTCTCTGGCTTCTCCAGGTTCTTTTAATTCTTCAGGTGCTTTAAGTTCTTTAAATTCTTTCAGGTCTTTAGATTCTTTAAGTTCAGTAAGTTCTTTAAGGTCTTCAGGTTCTTTAGGTTCTTCAAGTTCTTTACGTTCTTTAGATTCTTCAAGTTCTTTACGTTCTTTAGATTCTTCAAGTTCTTTACCTTCTTTAGGTTCTTTAAGTTCTGTAGGTTCTTTAGTTTCTTTAAGTTCTGTAGGTTCTTTCAGTTGTTTAGGTTCTTTAAGTTCTTTAGATTCTTTAAGTTCATCAGGTTCCTTACTTTCTTTAAATTCTTTACGTTCTGCAGCTTCCACTTGCTTTTCTACTTCTTCACCGATCTCTGTCTTTGATATCCCCTCAGAGCTTTCCTCTTCCCTGCGTTGGTTCTCAATCTTGTTCTCAAACTTTTCTTCCTGAACAAGTGGCTGTGTAATCTTTTCCTTTGCCTGTGGTAATGCATCCTCTGATGACACTTCTCGACTCTTCTGTTGAGCCTGTGATTCCTCTATTCTCTGTACTTGTGTCTCTAATACGTCTTCTTTCGTGGCTGGACTCGTCAAAGTCTCTTCCATCTTCGTCTTTTGAAGTTCTGTTATCAAAGACGTGTCGGTTTCTGTCACTGATAATGCTTCCGGTTCTTTGGACGCAATCTGTTGCTTCGAATCCTCTGGTTTCTCTGACTGTTCATTTATCGGCTTTGTCTCTACTTGCTCCCTTTCTTTGATGGATTTTTGTAACGGTGACTCAGCCGTTTGTCTACCAGGCACTGTCGATTGCATCTCCAATCCAGCTGGCAAACTCTTTTTCTCTATCATCGGGCGTGACAAGGTTTCACTTTGTGTTTTAGGCTTGCTAGACTCTTTGCTTTTGTCTTTGCTAGTAGCGGCATCCTTGACAGCATCGTACACTGCTTTTCCAGCGATCACAGGCGCAGCTACCACTGCCAATAGTCCAAACGTCGCAGCCTGTGCCAAGTTGACGCCTCCACGGCCACCCGTGTCCTTCATCTTCCCTGTAGCAGGGTCTATGATACCCCTGGCAACTGCTTCCTTGGTGGTCACAGCCTCTGCTGTCCTGGCATCGTACACCACAGTGTTGGGATCAACCAGTCCTGTCTCCATCGCTTCGGTAAGTGTATAGGCCTTCTTGGTTTCAGGGTCCACAAACCTACCAGCACTCTCATCGTAAACACTTTCAATTTTCTTGATGACTGCAGTGGCATCAGACTTGTCTACAGGAATATCCAGAAGACCGTTTTCAATGGCGTGTTGGATAGGCATGGTAACTCCTGTCGATGGATCTGTATAGGTACCAGTTGCGACATCTACAAGTCCATTCTTCAAGGCGTCGTCGAAAGTCATTTTGATATCTTTGGTAGTAAACTCTTCTCGTCGCTCAGACTCATCCCTGACAATGCCTCTACTCCTAGCTTCCTCTATGCTGATCTTCTCCCCGGTCTCAGTGTTCCTTATTTCTGCTGCGTTCACGAGCTCGTAGCCAGATAGAATTCCCAAGGTCTTGGTGGTCACCGTGTGGTAAGAGGTGATGGTCTCAGTGATACCACTTGCGGTGGTAGTGGTGATACTGGTTGGTGGTTTTACGACCAGCAAGCCTGATTCAATGGCTTCGAATATAGGTACCGGGGTTCCAGTTGTTGGATGAACGAATACTCCCTTCTCCCTGTCGATCAGGCCCGCTTCCAAGGCTTTGGTCACTTCCATGCTATCAGAGGTAACAGGACCAGGCAAAGACATGATGAAATTGCCCTTGATGGCATCCTCTAACAGCAGACGTTCGTCCGTTAGCGGATGCTTGATCTGAGTTCCACTGGCATCGATTAGTCCCCTTTCTAAGGCCACAGCAAAAGTCATTCCAGCAGGTGGGATCTGTTGCTCACTGTTCTCAGAGACATTGAACACATTGCTCTCAACAGCCTTCATCAAGCTTACACTGTCACCGCCGCTGGTCTTTATCAAAGATTTTTCAGGGTCGATTAGGTTAGAGTTTATAGCGTTGCGGAGGGTATCCGTGCGACCATCCGAGCAGGTCAGCTGTGACAGAGGGTCTACAATCTCGCATAGGATGGCTTCCCTCAGAGTCAACCGCGCACCTGTCTCTGGGTGAACAACCTTGCCTTCTTCAGGGTCTAGGAGACCCTGTTTGTACAATCCAGGGATGGAGAGGCTCTTCGCTAGAGGCACAAGAACGTCTGCACTCTCAGGGTCCAAGATTCCGCGTTCGACAGCTTCTCCGATGCTGAGAATGTCTCCTCTTTGAGGATCGACAATTTTTCCAGATGCTGCATCGATCTTTTTACTCTTGATCGCTGCCGACAGACTCACAGTTGCTCCGTCTCGCACACCCATATTCTCTGCGAAGATCTCTGCAGTTTCTGCATCAATTAGGCCACTCTCCAGAGCTTCCTTGGTCTTCACTACCCTCTTTCTCATCTTCTGAAGCACCACGGGTTTCGCTGCGCCGTCCAAATCCGTCACCACCGCTTTGCTAACAGTCACTTTATATTTCGGCTCTTCAGCATCTCCATCTGTTCTCGACACCGAGTGCTCTTCGCTGGTCGCTGCTGTGGGCGAAGAATCGATCACAGAGTCTATCATTGATCCGGTCCCTATCGCCGAGTCCAGCTCGGAAATAGAAGTAGAAGTGGTTGGTTTACCTGGTGTATCTCCGGGTTCGGCATACGACGCTTCTTCTCCGATTATCCTCCTCTCGGTTTCAGCCTTCTGGAAGTCTGAGATCTCCATCGTCGGAGATGTGGCTGTTACTGGAACCAACGGTGAACCGAGCACGGAGACTATGCCGAACTTGGCCGCGTCTAGCAGAGATATCTTCCTGTTCTCGTCAAGCTTGTACTCTGTCGTCTGCGCGTCCACTATACCTCTCTCGATTGCCTCTACTATGCCCATGTCCTTTCCTGAGTCCGGATCTTTTACAACCACTACCTCGGCCGGCAGAGTGCCTTCGAACAGCGCAGACAAGAGCTCACTGGATCTTCCAGTTTCGGTAGATATGACTAGAGCTGTGCTTGGGTCGTAGATTAGACCCTTCGAAACTCTAACAGGATCGGGTATCGCGTGACTAGCTTCATTGATCTTGATCTCCAACGGCCTCGATGGATCATCTTGTCTAGACAACTCCAACTTGTCAGGTTCGCCGGAGAGTTTGGTGATCCTCAACAGCCTCTGCGAGTTCTCCACTTCGGTATGCTTGTTCTCGAAAATGACGAACCCTTTTTCGATTGCTTCCTTCATGGTAATTTTCTCAGGGACACAATAATGTCCGGTGGAGTCTAAAATGTTCTTCTCCAGGCTCCTCAGCAGGGACACCTTCCTGCCATTGTTCGGGTCAATCACGAAACTCGAATTTGGGTCTATTATTCTTAACTTGACGCACTCTTCGAACGAGACCAATCTGTCCGTTCCAGGGATGATGAAGAGACCTGAAGTAGGATCGAACAGTTTCCTTTCAATCGCCTCGGACAGAGACCAACCGTCCGTGGGAAGCTCAAACACTCTCCTCTCTGCTGAAGAACGGTCTTCTCTGCTCACTGAGTCCACTGTGGAATCGAAGCTCGAATTCTGATCCGACTCAGTGTCCTTTCTCGATCTAGACCAAGATGGTTTCAACGAGTTCTCTTCAGCATCGGATACACTTTCTATCGAATTGTCCCTAATGTTAATCACCGTTGTTCCCTTCACCTGTGATGTTGAAATCACCCTATCTTTAGCAATGATAGTCGTGGTAGTGCCTATGGCTTTCGGAACGCTGCTCCTCGTTTCAAAGGCATTTGGAACATGCATCGTTTCTTCCACGAAAGAACTGTCTTCTTTTCTGATTCCTCTTTCAATGTCTGCAGTATGAACCTCTCTGATCTTTGTCACCGTCTGCGTGGTGACAGTGACGTTCAATAAGCCTGTGAGCAGGGCTGCGCCATCCGAAGAGATCAGACCCCGTTTTAGCGAGTTCTCCAGGGACACTGGCTTCTTAGTTCTGGGATCTAACAGCAGACCAGTCTTGGGATCTAAGAGTTCGGAAAACACCGCCTCGAGCAGTGTGATCTCTTTGCCCTCTTCTATGATGCCTATTCCTCTGTTCAACATCTCGGACACTTCTGGCCTCACGTAGCCTCGCTCTTCCGCTTCTGCCAGCGAGACGGTTTCTCCAGTGTTGGGATCCACAATATAGCTGCCTCCAGCCTTTGAGCTGATCAAACCTTTCAGTAGAGCAACGTTCAAGCTAACGTACTCCCCTGTCAGAGGATCTCTAAAACCATCCACATCGAATATTGTCTTCTGTGCCAGCGAGGTGACGAGACCCTTTTCTACAGCTTCCGATAGACCTAGCTCGGCATCCTTGTCTCTGTAGGTAGCCTTCTGCGGATCAATTAATCCACGATTCAAAGCCTCCGAAAGCGTAACAGCCTCGCCTGTCCTCGCATCTACAATAGAATTCAACCTATCTCCATCTAGAACACCTCTCTCTATCGCCTCGGTGACAGTTAACTTGGTTCTGTGCGCTGGACTGGTTATCCTTCCAGTCTCGTCGATCATCTCCGAGTCCCTGCAGTCTTTTAGAGTCATGGGCTTCGCTATCAGCTTCCTCCTGCGTGCCTCCTTCAGCGACAGCTTTTCCATGGTCAAGCCATGCATGTACTTGCCGGTTTTTGGATTGATAATTCCGAGATGCATAGCTTCCGGTAACGTAACCTTAGTGTCGTTCCTAGCGTCGACTATCTCCCTCGCGGTGGGATCCAGGATGCCTTTCTCGACCGCCTGGTCGATCGTGTAACTCTCGCCAGTGACACGATCTAGGACCCGGCCCAAGGTTTCGTCGACTAGGCCCTGGGATATCGCGTCGGAAAGGGGCAACGCGTTCCTCTTGACGGTCACGGTGACATCTAGCTTGGCCAGGTAACCTCTGGCGTGCGCCTCCTCTATCGACAGCCTCTCGCCGTCCTCGGTGACGAGCTGTCCCGTGTGTGGGTCCATCGCGGATCCTACTCGCGGACTCATCGCATCGGCTACGCTAACCGGATCTAGGGCCTCGTTCGCATTGCTCGCGTGGCTCGCATCGCTAACGGGCCCTTGACTGTATGTTACCTTCGCTCTGTCCCCGGTCCCGTCCGGTTTCTCCGCGTCGTAGAGTTCCCGCTGGATCGCCTCGAGCAGAGACACCGGTCGTCCCTCCTCGTCGAAGCCGCACGGACCCAGAAGACGATCCGCGAGCCGCGAGTCGATTATCTTCTCGCGCGCCGCCTCCTCGATCGTGACGGTCTTTCGGCCATCCCGAGAGCACGCTATCCTACCCCTCCTAACGTCCAAAATTCGAAGGCTGATAGCCTCGCCCACCGTCAACACGTTACCCGTCCTCGGATCTACGATACCCCTAGCCTCGATCACGTTGTCTGTACCTACACCCTCCTCCGCCCTTTCTATTCGCTTCACGCTCCTAATCTCGCTAAACTGTACGCTGCCGCCGCTCGCGCTGCTCGCCCTCGACCACATAGACTCCTCTCGGTCCATGCTTCTTTCCTCCCGTTTATCCTCATCTTCCCGTCGACGAACCGTCTTCTCTTTGTCGAGTTCCTCGCGATCCAGCGCCGAGCTATCGAGCACTGATCTGCCCTCCTGCGAGCTAGACCGTCGCACCGTGTCCGAGACGATCGTCTCGGTTCTCTCTGTCCTTTCCGTCCTCTCGTGCCGTTCTAGACTGTACCTGCGACAAGTTCGTTTATTAAATACAAAGTTAAGACGTCCATGAAAGCTAGTTTTACGGCGTCTACTTACTGCGATTGCGTATAGTGCGTCGTCGTCGAGGTAAATCGCTCCTCTGAACTGCTACTCTCGTAGATGTTGAATTCTGTGCGGAACGTTCTGAGCGGCCGTTGCTCCTGCAGAGCCCGCTGCAAAGTTGAAAAAATATTCTCATTAGGTACGTTTTAGTATTCTAAGAGGCTATGGAAAGGAAACTAAATATCTCCGTCCATTAGCATAAAGGATTCAGTAAATTAAGTGGACAAGGGAAGTAGAGAAAGTCCATTATAGAAAGTTTCAAACGAATCTGCATCTGTCACTCTCGAGTTTGAAAAATGTGGGCGGCGCAAGTGACTCTCCGATTATCATAAAGACACTTGCAAAAGTCGTTTGCAAGCGAGCCGCCCACGCCAAAAAGAATTCGCCTGCGGAAGGTCCCAACGATGGACACACCCACATATCACAATAAAACTCACGTATACAAAGTACATGGTCGGAATAATTATGCAAATGACGAAGAAACCAGTACAGATTTCATAATGCCGGATACCATTTCTGTTTACAAAAACCGGCAGCTGACGGTTCTCGACGGGGGTGTAACATACGATGTTTCGTCATCGGCGTTCATGACGATGAACGTCTCCACCGATAACGAACGGCTTCAGATGGTAATTATCGCGAGTCCGCATTTAGAAAGACCGTGCCCGCCGGCTGACACGATCGTTAAGGAATTGGGAAAGAGCCCAAACTTAGTAAGTGGCTTCTCAAACCGGAGGTGTGTTGCGTTTCACGCGTCCAGCTCGATCAATCTCTGTGAACGACTCTTGGCGTTGCGGTTTTCTCAAGGCAGGAAGACAGAGCGAGGAAAAGGACGAGAGGCAAAGAGATCGAGGGAGGGCTGACCTTAGCCCTAAAATCGCTAAAACTTCCTGCTAATTGGATCCGCGAAATAGAATCGCGATCACGGATAATACCTCGCGAAACGGCCGCTAATCACCGGCTATCCTCGCGGTTTAAGCAATCGTCCCACATCCCACGAAACAACCTTTCAGTCACGCGAGCAACGCGTCCGATCAAAGGGGAGGGCTTAATCTCCTGCCACGGGAAAGAATTTGCGATTCAATTAACCGAACGTGGATTTTTTTCAAGTGTTCAGAACATCCATCAAAACGCTTGAGACTTTCCCAAACCTTTCACCCATGTAATTATACTCGTCGTGTCGGCCTCTTCAAGTCGGTAAATGAGATATGTAATTATACGAATAAATTTCACCCTATTATTGACCTTCCCGATGGATTTTGCTTGTCTTCTCTATAATTTAAAAAGCACAAACGATCCTTGGCTACCGCCCACTCCACACAATGTAATTAAGAATTATTGATAATGTTCTCTAATAGATAACAGTATTCCAGAATTTCTGCGAGTTGCAAAACCGAATGAATCAGCATCTGATCGGAGATCGCAGTTTCCTAAAACACGAAGCGACAACAGTAGAGCAGCAGGATGAATTACCACGTTGAAGAGCCTCTTGTCGATCGTCATCATTAGTCCACCGGCCGGCAACGATTGCGGCAATAACAGATTAGACGCGCGTTACGCGAACCTCTCCCGATAATCGCTGTCCCACTCCCGTGCCTCCCCGCGAGACCATGATCCCGCAAAACAAGCGTTCGCGTTCGATCAAGACGGAGTGCAACGTGTCGACTGACTCGCCTCGAGTTGGCAAGAAGCCTCGTAAACTCGTAAACGAGAAGCGACCAAGTCAGAGTCTTTTTTTAGCAACGCCGCGTACTCGTTTACTGACCAGCCAGCGTTCTCTACGCTCGCTTTCACGAAACTACCAGCACCGGAGGCCGGGACTATTACGTCGCCTCGTAAACATGCGAACCTCGGTATGCCCATATGCTACGAGAAATCGCTTAAACGTTAAACTGAACCGCCGTAATCTAGTCCCGGTGTGTCGACGCGTATCGATCCTCGTCGATACTCGCCCACGCGGCGGTCTACGGGGCCGCAGAAATGCCTGCAAAATCTTCGCAGCAGACGCGACAATACGATTATTAATAACGAAAATTTTCTTTCTGAAATTTTATATGCACGTCATCAGATATTTGTGAAAAGCCGTTGAAAGTTCTTTACGTTGATTGAAAACTTTAGTCTCCGTTATCAAACGAGAAATAAATGAAAAATCGCAGAAAAGACTGAAGTCTAAGGTGCGACCGGGGAAGTTGCAATTGTAGTTGCAACGAGCGAACTGGACAAGATCGATCCCGTGGAGGAGTACGTTTCGACGGTTCGTGCGATTTCTGGCACGTTCGAGGTGCAGTTTGTCGAAGCGCCGGCGCATTATGGGTCGTTTCTATTCAGAAATGCCGGTCGCGAAAGCCGACGCACGTCTGTTCGAGAGCATGGAACATTCCGGCGGCCTCGGCTGTCAGCATGTAAAATTAAGGCCAACGTAATCGATGACTAAGTCAGCGCACGTGCTCCCACCGCTCTCCGACACGTGACGAACAGGAGAGGTCCCCACCCGGTCCACCGGGTCACCGAGGATCGCTCCAAGTCGCTCCGCATTAGAAGGCAGGAATACGAGAGGAAAATGTGCCTAACAGGTCCTAGTTTTTCACGGTGCTATCCTATCGCACCTTTCGCACGATCCTGATGCCCGGCATCGTCGTCGTCGAATTTCTGGAGCCCCGAAGGCCGCTGTCCGCGCGCATCTCTCGCCCGGAATAACAAACGGAATCTTAGGAATCGCGGTCGGCACCAGACCGCCGGCTCTCGAAGTTTGCGCACCACCTACGGAGACGGCGAGCCGAACCCGAACGAGTGCCAACTGCAACGATTCACGCTCTGCGCCGTCGCTTTCTCCTCTCCTCTCGCCCCCTCTCGTTTCCTGTGCGCGAGTACGCGTATCGATTCCGAGGCGGGAAGAACGAAACTACGCGACCACAGCTGTTATCCGTTGCGCAAATAAACGATCCAGTTTCCTCAATGGAACGCTACTGGATCACGTATTCACGAAACGAACGCTAGATGGACATAAGAGACACTAGCTACACGAACTAGCTCGTGAACTCTATAGACAACCCGATAGTTAAGAATTTAAAGATGGTTCAATATTGTAGCTACAGAATTGTAGAGATAGCAAGACACTGTGTAGCTGGAAGAATGTGCAGTTGGCTAGATAATATTGTTACAGAACTGTAATAGATATTTGAACTCTGTAGCTAAATGTATCTAGCTATACCAACCATGAAAGAAAGAAGAAAAGGACTCACCTGCAGAGACGCGTCCTCAGGGTGCGCGGCGGCCATTTGCCTAACTCGGTCCTGGAGGATGTTGACCAGATTGGTGTACTTCTTGTTCAGATGGTCCAGGTCCCTGGCGACGTCTTCGACCACAGAGGTGAACTCTCTCCTGGGTTTCTTGATCGAGGCGTCCAACGACGGGCACAGGTCTTCCAACTGTTCCTTGAACGCTCGAAGCCTCTGTCCATAGATCTAGGGGTGTCGGTTAGGGCCGTTACGGTTAGAGGATAAAAGTATTAGGTCTCGCCTGTGCGTCGCTACCCTTCTACACCGTCAGCGTAATCCCTGACCGAGATCTTCGAATACGTCTCTGCGATTCTAAGCAGCAGCTTCCCGGGTCTACCCCACAACACCGGACAAGCTACAAGCCCGAACCTTTATCAGCGTACAAGCGCCTCGTGTTACGTGGACCGCGAGGATCGGAAGCGAAAGAGGAAAGCCCGGGGGGTCTTTCTATGAAGCTCCTAGCTCCTAGAGTCGACCCGTATAGTGTTCGACGAAGTGTTCGCGTGCAGCTCGAGCCACGGTGAACCATGGCCTCTGGTTAAGAGGATAGTGTGAGGACGTGTTGCAGGTGTGTTCCTCAGCGAGTTCGTGTATGGTTGGTGTTCAAAGCTTGGATTGCAGTCCGACGGGGTCTAACGTTAGCGGGTGTTCTCTACAGCAACTACGTTATCAAGCGGTCCAAGCGGTGAGCGTGCCGCGGAAAGCGGAAAGGAACGAATGTAGAGCGTCCTTGATCCCTGGAAAGAATAATCAAGACTCGCCCGAGAGTCGAAGCATGTCCAAGACGGCAACGTTGAGTCCTGAAAGGCATTGGAAGAAAGACCCAAGGATGGACGACGACTGCAGAGTGTCCAACGTGGCGATAGAGCGGCGACACAATGACAACGGTAGTCCCAAGGTTTCGAACGGTGGTCCATGGATCAGCATCTTCGCAGCGTAACCTCCCGAATCTAGGGGTGGGCTTCACGGAAGGTGGGACGCGACAGATAAAGGGGATCGCGATTCGGGGACATCCGCGAGAAGAACCGCGCGACAGTTCTGTGTAGCTACTCTAGACGTAGAACGGACACACGCAACATCCCATTCACGCAAGCGTTCATACACAGTAAGCTAAGAGGCTACCTAAGGCTACCTAGATAGGCCAGCTTGGCCTGCCTAAGGCTCGCGAGCTTTACACCCAGTTCGCAGACTCATCTTACCTTTCCCTCGCGGATCAATCGGCCGCCCGTCATGTTCACTGCCTCGATCGCCGGTGCGCGTTCAACCACCTTGCTCAGCAAGTTCTGAGAACCAACGACATGTCGATATAGATCCGAATCTATCTTTTATCAATGTAGAATATCTAATATTACCTTCGCGTTCTCCACTTCAAGTTTACCATACGACTCGTCGACGAAGTCTACCTCGTTACGATAGGCATGCTCCAATTGTTGAGCTAGACTGTAGGCAGCTTCAGCGCTACGGACTCTATCCACCAGCTGGCCACAGACGTTGGTCCACCTTGCGTTCAAACGGTTCACCTCCGCGTCTAACCTGTCCATGTCGGTGTGGGGTCCGCGATGACTGGACCTGGACTTCTCGACGAGACGTCTGGTGTTGTGAGCATCCTCGTTCAGCTGGTCCATTGCCGACTGCTGTTGCGAGATGGCCGTCTGGAGCACCTGGAGGTCTTCCAGCACGTTCTGCAAGCTCTTGATGTCGGAGGGCAGTTCGTCAAACGACGCCAGCTTCACTTCGAACTCTGAGATTACGTTGTTGTTTTCCTCGAGACTGGACAGCAGGATCTCGACGCATTTGAGTCGCTCGACGTAGAGATTGCTGATGTTCCATATGTGGTTCCACTTCGTGGTCACTGCGTCCAATTTATTCCTCATTGCGGGTGTCTTCAAAGTAATGCCTCGGAAGGTCTGCTGCACTCTGTCAAGGTCAGGTGCTAAGCGACGTAGACTTTGTTCATAATCCTTATGTTGAAGGACCAGATGTTCCAAGCTGTCCAGGTCTCTGGGCAGTGCAGCCGCTATGCGGGTGTTTAGGATTCTCTCGGCTTCGTCAAGAGCCTGCTGCAAGGCCGACACCTGCTCGTTGAAGATACGACCAGCGTTCTTAGACTCCTCCTCGGCTCTGGCCCGCTTCTCTAGCTCGTCGAACAATTTATTCACGTCGGCCATTTCTCTCTTGAGCCGTCTTAGTTGAGGATCGGCCGGGTCTCCTTCGTCGAATAGTTTTTCAGCGTCCTCGTTCAATGCTGTCCTGATAACCATGCGTTGATCTTGACCCATGGCCAGGCATGCGGGCAAATCCCAATCTTTGACAACCTTGATGGTCGCAAAGATCATGTTCTGCCTGAGCCGCAGATGCTTGCGTTGCCACAATGCGACACTCCTGTCGTATTGGCGTCGCAATCTCTCCGCTGCGTCCAAGGCGTCCTTATCCGGTGGCTGAAGAGCAAAGCAGACACCGGGAACCGGCGACTCGACACCCTCCTGGTTCTTCACTCGCCACTTGATGCGGCCAGAGTTGTCATACAAGGTGCACTGCTCTCCCTTCTCAATGGACATCTGAAACGATTTAATTTAGTACAATAGACAATTCGCTATTAGATATATCTCGTCACCCATCACTGATCACAAAACGTTCGACTCACGTTCACTTGCTTGTAACTGCAGACGCAGGTGACCTGCATGGGCCTGGTCACGGGCTGGCGACGCTGCTTCATCGGCACAATGTCCTTCGCCTGCTCGACTAACTTTTGCATCTGGTCGCTATAGGCGTTCAACTCCTCCCGCAGCTCTTGCATACCCTTCACAAGGGAATCGCCCTCGTTCAGCTCGAAATCGGATTGCGAGTAGATGGTGTTCAGCGTCTCGTCTCGCTTCGATATCCATTGTTCCGCTTGCTGGACCTCGCGGAAGAACTGCTGGCTCTGAGCCGCGTGCTTCAGGTGCACCTCCAAGCACAGAGTCAGTTGCAGCAGCCAGGCCCATTGGCTCTGCATCGCGGACATGTATGCTTCTATGGTCTTTGCTGCTGGGTGATGTTGAAGTGCCAGTGCCTCGCCGCGATCTTGCACCGCCGAGAACTGGATCTCTCGTTTCTCCAGGTCGCTCATCAGGGACTAAAAACATTTCTCAATTAAGGACTGCCCTCTCAATTAGCTACCTATAACAGTTAATCTCTCGAGTCCTCCTTTCTATTACCTCTAGGCCAGATCCGTACGTACGCTTGTAAAATTAGAGCAATGTTAAGACGAGCCTTACAAATAACATACAACTTAATTAACTACCTCGTAATACTGCTCGATGGTCTGCACATTCAGGTTCTTATCACTCCAGTCCCGAGTCACCTCGATCTCCTCTTTGGCACTTAGCCAGACCAGTTCACCAGTGGCCGACTGAATGAAATCGTGCAACGTGTCCAAGTCGGAGAGCCTCTTGTTCGAGGAGGACAATAATTCGGAGTACAGTTTTTGTAGAACGGCGAGATGCTGACTGTACAAAGTCAGCTCCTCTCCGTGGAAGTGGTTCTTGGACTGCACGCATCTGTCGACCTTCGGCAGGAACTGTTCGATGTTCTTATGTTCCCTCTGGTGAACCTCCAACTCGTTCTGCACGCTGGTCAAATCAGATCCGTAATCTGCATCCTGTAGCTGCTTGATCTTGGCCCTGCACCAATCGATGCAATCGTGCAGCGCCCGGAAATGAGGATTGGTATCCACTAGCCGGGTCTCGTGTACAGTTGTGCGGTGTTTGGTGACCACGCGTTCTTCTACCGGGAAAGACACGGCCGCCAAGGGCTGCACCAAGCGTTTGTGCAGCAGAGATCGAAGAGCAACCCATCGTTGGTGCAGCTTCTGGACCCTGGAAGGGGAAAATTGAACGGTCAGTCAATTGACGAAGCTCAGATAGTTCTTGTAGTCTCGAGAAGGGCATGTACCTTTTGTGGAGCTCAGCTGCTTGGCTGTATCTGCCCTCGGTGAGGGTATGCACGTCGGTAAAGATGTTCTGTATCTGAATCTCAGTGTTTCGTATGTCCTGTTCAAGAAGGTCTCCGGCATGTTTTGCCTCGAGAGGATGGAGTCTATCTAGGCGCCTCGCTTCGTCCTCCACACGTCTTTCTAGCTCCTCCAGCCGGTTGTCGGTCGTCTTCATCTCTCTATGAACCTTCTCGGCCAGTCGTTGTAGTCGTTCGAGTCTACAGAAAAAAGCAACCATCAGAAGTCAAACCAGACACAAGTAGACTATATCCAAAGCACCAAAAGCAAGGTATCAAGTTAACAATCTCACCGTTTGATTTCGTCGATGATCGCCTGTTCCCTTTCTTGGTGCAGCATCATAAGACGGTTCCAATTTTTTTCGATCACATCGATATGCAGCTCCGGCTCCATATCCACCTCGCCGACTGCTTCGAAGTACTTTTGCAGGTCGCGGAAGATGTGCGACAGCCTCTGCTTGTCCCTGTAGCGCGGCGGCACCTCCTCGTTCTTGAACTTGGCGCTGTCCGCTGCCAGCTTCTTCATCTCGATCAGGGTCGGTGGGAATGCCCGTTCCTGCATCAAGCACATCTTCTCGCGGATCCATTGCTGAAGGGAGCTGGTCAATTCGCGATACTCGGCAGATCTACGCTGAGCGTCGGCGTCGTACAGAGGGTGGATCGCCGGCGGCTCGGGGAACACGTCGTAGAGCGAAGAGATGTACGTTATCAAGGACTTCTCATCCGGTTCTGGAGTATCCACGTCTGTTGGCAACCGGATAAAATCATAAGTGAGCCGAAGAACTGAGAGAAATCGAGCCAAGGTTGGAATAAGGTCGTCGCGAGCAAGGCGAAGATTCCAAGGATCGTTCGAGGATGTCGAGGAATTGGGGACAAATGGGAAAAGCTGTTCTCCAAAAAGAGGCTGGAGCTGCCTCTTATCTCTGCAAAGAGGAGAACTGAAGCGTCACGAGAACTCGCAGCGGAAGCGACACGAGAGAAACTTGAAAGGTGAAAAAGGAGCATATCGATCAAAGTAGCGTTACCTTCGGGATCGAGAAGCCTCGTAACGCCATACTCGCGCTCCGCGACGTGGAAGACCCGGTCGAGCCGCTCTCTTGGCTGAGTGGTGCGAGCTCCTCTCCAGTCGACCAGGTCTGGCCTGTTTCGGTGGATCAGCGCGCTGAACGCCAAACCGTCTCTCCAGGATCCGGTGAAGTCGGTCACTCGCACGCCAGGATAACGTGCCGTCGATCTTCGGGCCCATCGCAGCAGGGCCTCTCGGGCAGTGACGTTCGGTTCTTGTCCCACTACTATGTCCGATATCTGCGCAGACACACATCAAATTAAATATTACCGGAAAAATGTAGCACTGGACCTCCCTACCATCTCGGTCAAAATATTTCACATTTTCCCTACGAAAATCGCAGAAATTACAACCCTTGGCAAAAAGTATTCGAACACCTTTTAACAACTAAATACATATTAAATTCGTTTGTTTTTTATTCCGTCAATTTCTGAAAAAAAGAACAAATTGAATATGCCTTATTCGATAAATGTTTCATATTATTTCGTTTAATTTGAAGAAAGTTATTCTGTTTGAAAAGGTGTTGGGATATTAATGCGAGCCACTGCACTTTCAGCGCTCGACAGGTTTCGTGTTGAGAGACACATAGACGACCGTGCATAGATCTCGTTTCCGGTTGGTTCGCCCTTCGATACATCGACCTCACGTCGATCCTAAGACCCAGTGGTCCGAATCGCCCAAACTAGAATGCAATTGGCGATCATTCGCTCGTCGAGAGCAAGGATCGAGGGTGCATTGCCGCTTACCCTGACGGTTTTCGGTTTCGGCGAAGCCTGACAGCTCAGTGACACGGTGGAGGAGGCAGCGGCAGTTTCCTGCAGGTAGCCGGAAGTGGCCCGTTTGGTCAGATCCTCGGCCACGCGTCTCTCCTCGCCGCGTGTCAAAGTGGTCGTTTTTCGAACGATCCGTGTCACGATACGTTTCGTGCCGTTCTCACCGCGTCTCGAAGTCTTCGTCGATTCGATCGACGATCCTGAATCGTCAAGGGGTCAGTACTCTATCCGTCGTCGATCCTCCGGAAAAACGTTTCCCGACACCCGAGGCCCGCGATCGACGCTCCGATCGATCGGGGAATCGTGTCACGATCTTACGCTCGCCTCTAACTCGAGAGCCATCCGTGACGATCGTGACGCGAATCCGCTGTCGCGAAGCTTCGCTGACATTAGCAGCCTACGTTCCGAGGATTAGAAATGCTGTCGTCGACTCGGTTGCAATCAGGGGTCAACGACGACCGTCGTGGGCCCGCGACGGACCGAATCGTTACCGTATTCCATTGTCATCGGCTATGCGTAATCTGATTACGTTTCGTACGAGCTTAGATAAGATAAGCGAAACGGAACCGTAAATCGTGCATGCCATTATGAAACAGTGTTATCGTGCTCGCAAGTTCGTTCATTTTATAATTATTTGTATCGTCGAATTAGCTATTCGCTTGCGAAACGGGGGTAAAAGTCGGGAAGAGGGTGATTCGGTGCTCAATCAGGGATCGCATGTAACCAAGATAACTGTTTCAACGCTACGTTTATGGAACCCCCGTTAACATGACTCTGAGTACGAATATTTTAATTGACGATTATTTCGTTCGCATTCGATGCATATGAAATTGAACAAACGAAGCGTTGACCTAGTCCCGATACCGTTTCAATTCCTCATAACTGTTTGAAAGATCGAAACCGACAACCGTCTCCGACACCTGGCGTAAACAAGTTTGACCCACGTGTTGCGGTGCCTAAGTAGAGACGGGAGGTCGCGGTCAGACACGCGGTGCCAGAGATCGTCGACCGAAAACTGAACAAAAATATCGTCGCCGTCCAACGCAAACGTTCTACAATTGAAGAAACACCACTGTTGTTTTTTCTCGTTCGAACCTCGTTTTCTACCGTCAACGTATCCACGCAGAATCACCCGCTTTCCTATTGCAACACGGTTTCGCAAGACAGCACACGGCTCGCGCGCGCGTTTCGCACCGATTTTCCCAGCGGAATCGCCAGATTCGTGATCGCGAGGCCTCGGTGGTCGGGTTTTCTTCGTGATCCGTCCGCGGTTACCTAGAACCTCGGTGGAGAGTCTGCGTTTGGTATAAACGGCGGTGAGGTCGTCGTTGACGGGCGTGGTGGCCGCGGGTGCGACGACTGCGACGTTCTCGCGCGGGTCATCCTCGCGGGTGGCCTGCACGAACAGGCGGCTACCCTTGCTGAACCGATAGATCGACATCTCTTCTCTCGATCGGAGAAAGGTCGGGCGTCCGTGCTCGCGAAACTAGCATCGGCGCGGAACGCGACTCGCGACTCGCGAGAAGCGGCTGTTCGCCTTATCCGGCGCCAGCTCGGTGGGCCGGCAGAGAGCTCGTCGCGGCCGGCTCGTTCGCCGCGTGAAAGCCGATTATCGAGAATCGACCGGCAGCAGCTGCAGTCTCTCTCCGGGAGGCTCGGCCCCGTTGCACGCGTCCGAGGACTGGATCTCTCGATTTGCCGCACCGTCGCGTTTTTAGCACTCGCCCCGAGAGGAGAGGACGGCCGGCTGCATGAGCCGGAGAGACCCGTGTTTACTGAACCGGCGGGGCCAATGTCGGCCGAACGACGGCCAGCGGCAGGTAGCGACTGGTAAACACAGGCGGTGGGGAGTCGGACGACTGACAACGGCGACACACACGCGGGTTCAGAGGCCACCGATCGTTTTTCGCCATCCACTGGCTCTCTGCGTCGGGGGCCTTGGTGTTCTTCGTCGTCGTATACGATCGCCGCGCGTTGGATTATTCTCTTTGCTCGTCGTCGCTTGCTCTTTTGCTCGTTCCCCGTTGCTTCCACGATCTCACTACGGTGCGCGTCGTAGGTCTTCGCGAAGACTCCACCACTAGCCACGTGTCCCGTCAGGTCGTAGGCTCGGACTGGACGCGCTTGCTCCGGCCGGCCCAACGAAGACCAACAAGAACCGAGCCCCGAAGAGATTAACGCTTCGCCGCGAACGAGACGCGACAGGACAGTCGTCGCAATTACCAACGCGGTACCAACGAACCGACAGCGCGCCGCGTTGTATCCGGCTGCCGTCGCGAGAGTAGGCCAACGAAATGCGCACAGGTGAGAGACGCCTCCGACAGCGGTCCCCCTCTCGCGCTTCCCCACTCTGACTATTTCTGTCGCTTCTATCTCTCTCTCTCTCTCTCATTCTTCCTTCAATTGTCTCCCTCTCTTTGTCCCTCTAATTCTCCCGCTGTCTGTCTTCGCCGCTCTTTCTCTCTGTCCTTTCCCACTTTTTCCACCGTTCCCCCTGCAGGTTCATCGCTGTCATACCGTGCGCGCTGGCTGGCTCCATCCTGCCCACCCCTGCACTACGACGTCACCTATCTTCCTTCGCTTCCGCGACGTTCGCCTCTCCTCTCCTCACCTCTCCACCACGCTCCGCTCGACTCAACTCCTCGCCGGAGTGTCGTCCTACTCCTTCGATTCTCGTCCTCGTGGACGTCCTCGTGATTCGCGAACGCTCTCGTCGCGATCCTCGTTCGTTTCACGCGTCCTACCGCGTCCCACGATCTCAGCGAACTATGTATAGCGCGACGCATCAACAATCTTAATAAGATCGCTAATGTCATTTTGATTGCGACCGATGCATAAACGGCCGCAGTCGGAATCGATTTCCGTTCCGACAGGAAAATACTTCGCTTCGTCCGTAATGCTAATCGCCGCTTTGTGGAATCCGAATGATCCGATAGACTCCGGCGACACTGATGCAATTAACGAGAGAAACGCAGGCGACAAATTATCGTTCGGTCGAACGAAGAACAGAGATTCTAGTCCTATATGATAGTTAAGATACCGGACTATAGAATCGGAACACATTTGTCGTTGAATGTCAAAGGGTTAACCCGTTTCCCCGCGATCTCGTGCCAGGAGAGTCGGCGATTTAATTCAATCCCGGTCTCGTTGCTCGTGTGCCACAGTTACCTGTTTAACAATTTTTTAAACACGGTAAATTCTGTCCAATGGTCCTTCGACTTGTAAATAAAAATTGAGAATTTTTTCTCTCTTCCCAAATTGTCAACTTTTTTTACAAGTCGATGACAACTTGAAAATTATTTTGTACCGTGATGTAACAATTAGTCAGAGTCGCCGATCGGCTGTAAAGGGTTCGAAGGTGTTCAAACAGTTTTTGCCAGGGGTTGTACAGGATCCTAATTGCCGGAGCATTTGCTCGAAGAACGGCTGGAATTCCAGGACTAGTTTCCGTCTGGATCCCGTTCGGAGGGGCCCCGCCGGTGGAAGTTACAGGCGGCAGAAAATCCAGCGATCTCGGTGCTGTAGAGATCGCGCATGCGCCGAATCATCGGAGCAAAACCGAGAGCAGAGGAGCCACCGGGGTTCGCGGCTCGGTTTTCTCTCGCGGATCTCCGCCGATCTTTGCACAGATCACCGTGGATCGCGCGTCCTTCCTCTTTTTCCTTTTGAGTAGAGTCGACACGCGTTTCGCGGCACGGTAAACGTTTCGTCGTTGCTCGCCGCGTTCGGTCTCGATCGTTCCCGCTTACCTAATTCGAGAGCGCTCGCGAGGATAATTAATACGCGTCGGCTCGCGCTCGAGGCCGCGAACGCCGACGGGGGCAGGCTGAAAAACAAACAGGCTTGGGGACGCGGTTTCTGTTCTACGCGCAGAAAACCCGCCGGTACGAAAACAATGCCTAAATAAGCGACTCCGCGCGACGCGCGTCGCGGCTTCGGGCGAAAATAGGCCGCGACGCCCAACAATGGCAAGGCGCTTGGGGCCGGAAAGGCGGGAAAAAATGTTTTGAAAACTTTACGTCGACTTTTCGTCGTTTCACTTTGATTTCTCTCGCTCGTTTCAATCGGCAATTTGTCTCTGTATCAAATGAAACACTTAAAATACTTGAATGAAATATCCTTGTTTCATCGTACTTATTTATGTAGTTATAACACCAACACCATGGATTTTTCATCGAATAATCTCGTGGATGGTTTTCAGACGTATTCAATAACCTGGATGAAAAATTGACCGACAATAAGGGCTACTTCGAAGTTCTATAACTTTGCGAAAAAAAATCGCAGCCATGTCTAGTTTTCTTTTAAATTAAAGAAGAAAGAACAAACTTTGTTTCCCTGCAAACGGCACCTCCGACAAAAAGTTTTACGAAGACCATGCATATTCGCGAAGCTTGGCAAAAAGCAGCGTAATTTTTCTGTTTCGGGGGCCGCAGCGTGTCCCCGAGCTGCGGGGGAACAGAGAGGCCAAAGTAAAAAGAAGAACGGACGAGAGCGAACCGGGGACCGGACGTGACGTCAGCGAGCAGCCGCGAGAGAGCACCGGCACACACACCGCTTCCTGTGCGCGGCCAGAAGCGTGAATCGAGAGATCGTCCGTGACCGTCGACGGCTCCCCGTCGCCTCCTATTCTTCGTCGTCCCCCCTTGCCGAGAGAAACTCCCAATTTCCTCGACACCTGGACTTAACCCCCCGAGAGGAGGAGGCCGCCCGTCGTCGCTCGCACGCGCTCTGCTCCTTTCGTCGAACTATTTTCGGACGAGGAGGAAATGGACTTAACTCCGCCCCCCTCCCCGATATTTACGCGGGACACCCTCACGGAAACGGACACCCGCCATAAAGCCGCTCGTTTATTTGCTCTCGGGGCCGAAGTTCTCGCGAGTGCCGCCTGCGTTTTGTTTCGTCTCCCGGCGCAGCCAGCCTGCAAGCCCTTCGCGTCCCGCTTCGCCGACGCCGTAAACGCGAACCCGCGTCGCCCTTCCGACATCCCGTCGTCGGCTATACTCGTTGGGAGAAACGACCCGGGACTGCAGCTGACACGTTTCGAAAGTACGCTCTCCGAAGCGAGAGCGCCCACCCTTCGATAACGAGCAAGATGGCTGGCCGCCGCGCAATCGATTCGGCAATGTTCCTTCAACAAATTTTAATACATCAGTTACTGATTTTTCCTGCGCACTATGCACAGGCTATTATTTTGTATTGTACAACAAAGGGATCGTTACGTTTAAGAATGAGCATTATTATTATCATTATTGAAATCCATAGTCTACTAGTTACGATCGAGTCGTTACAGAGATTGAATAATGGTTCTCCCGTGAATAGCCCAAAGTCAGGCACCGGAGCGAACAGTTTCAGATTGCGGAAGGATCCTCTGTCTACCCCGAGACTTTCCAAAGAACGGACAACTCGACGGTAACACGATAAGATCGGAAAAAGGAGATCCCGATCGAATGAAATCAATAGCGATTGAATAATTTTGCTCCGGGCGGCCGAAGGCAGCCGGCAAGGTGCTCGTTTCGGGTTCTCCGGAAGGCGCGAGAGAGGGTCGGTTACCGGCGACCTTGTCCGCTCGCGTCATTCTCGTTTCTGTATTCGAGGCTCGATCGGTCGGATCCCGATTATCATAATTGCAAGGTGGGCGACACGCGGCGCGGGCGTCACGAGACCGAACCGATACGGCTCTGCGTGTCCGCGTTACCGTCGTCGGTCCTCTACTCCCACGCGGACGAACAGCACCGATGGTCCGTCTCTTCTCTGTCCGTGCTATTCTCGCGTGCCGTCCTCCACGCGGCGTTTCGACCCGGCTCTCTGTCAACCTTCCGACTTGCTCTCGGACGACAAGCGCCGCGAAACACCATAAACGGTAACGTCTGCTGGAACGCTCGCGGGAAGGACAGTCGTCACCGCCGGCCACCGATCGCTTTTTTATTCGACGCCCGACGATAAAAGTCTCATTCGCCGGAGCGAGGCGCTTCCGAAAATTACCGTTTTCCGAGCTGCTCGTACATCGGTTCAGACATTCACACGGCTGCGGAGAGCATGGATCTCGTAATCGAGGAGCGTTCGTGACAAACAATGTAAGCAACGGAAGTCGAAAATACATATCTTTTCTTCTTAAAGTGTTCTGTGTGACAATGGGTATTTAGGTGAATTTACATGTGAATTTGTTTAGAAGTAGGCAAAGATTGAGTAACATTTGGATAAATTATTAGGCGAATATTACTGCGAAATGTGTAATATATTTTCGCAAACGAAGTCTAAAAAAGAATAATTAGACGGAGGTTTGATTTACGTCCGAATACCCCTTGATCCGCGACCAGACTAACTCCTCGACACTCCGGGCTTCCGATAACTATCGCGCACGTCTTGCCCCGATTCTCGGAACATTCTCAACCGCTTCGGCTTCTCCTCGCAATTCTGCAGAGATCTGCAATATTTGTTCGTGCCCGGTATCATCGCGCGCGAGATAAGGATGACGCGAGGTGGGCGAGGTTCGGCGTGTCTCGAGCATGAGGTAACTTCGTAGCCCGCGGCTCGAAAGTGACAATCCAGTTTCCTTGGATTTGTTTTTCCGACGAACTCGGAATGCTTTTCGATGTTGTACAGCAAAGATTACGGCAGTCTTATCGTTGAAATGGCTACCATTTAATTATCGCGATTGGGTCGCGACGATTCGCAATTCGTCGCAAACACGCGGAACCAGCGGATCGTTGGATCGAATCCAAGTATCGAGCGCCATCTAGCGCGATCGGTTAACACGGTCGATAAAACAGATCCACAGGCGCAACCCTCGATCCTCCTCGAACTGAAATTCCCATCGCGAACAGCTCCGGGATCGCACTACATAAAAATAGAGGGAACAACTTACCTTGCGTCGCCAGCTCTGCGGCGCGAAACAAAACAAAAAATACACCATTAGATAGATGCGCCGTGATCGATGGGTACAGGATCGAAGATATTTCAATTTCGTTCACCCTTTGCCGCCTTCAATTTACCGAGTGGAATTACATGTCCGCGTTAAGCAAAACAAAAAAAAGTACAGTGAAAGATAAAACTACGCGAGCTAAAATGAATTTTTCATCCGACTGTTAACAAACTTTTTACGCGATTCTTAATCGACTCTTGCATGCAATAATTTATTCTCCCGATTTTTTCACTTAATACGAAACGCGATACTAGCAAAGATTACGGCAGCCGCACGACGCGAATGTTCGAACATTATAACAATTACACTATCGCAATGTCGGATGCAATCTTTATT
Source organism: Augochlora pura (assembly GCF_028453695.1). Taxonomy (NCBI): domain Eukaryota; kingdom Metazoa; phylum Arthropoda; class Insecta; order Hymenoptera; family Halictidae; genus Augochlora; species Augochlora pura. The sequence continues at coordinate 2,150,139 of NC_135776.1, read as the reverse complement.
AATTTAGGCAGTAAATCGTTATTTTTTTTAAGCGCGGCAAAGGGTTAAACTTCGATTCGCGGTCTTTCGAGTGGAAGTACTTGCAATTGGAAATGGAATTTGTTCCGTTTCGCCGAGAGCGTAGCTTGTCAAGAGAGAGAGAGAGAAAGAGAGATAGCATGAGAGCGTAGGAGAGCTTGGAAAGCTCTGTCGTGTTATCGTCACTTATCGGCCGATAATGAACTGTCGCGATTCGAAAGGCGAACCAAGCCTGTGGTCGAGACGAGTGCTTCGGGCGCAGAGGAGACGATAACGTTCTCAAGAGAGAACGATTAGATCGCCACGTTATTTCTATACACGTCTACATTTTTATATTGCATTTCTATTGTCACCGTCGAGTGGGATACTCACCTGGAAGTGGAGTATTATGGTCCATATCAAGCCGAGGGTCAGCTTCGGATTACCGTCGACGATATCCTCCGCGCGGATGTTCACCAGCTTGATCTTCTTGTATCGCAGAAAGTCAAGGGCCATCTGCACGTTCTGCAGCATGTGGAAACGCATCCTACCTCTTTCCCGCGGCTGAAAACCAAATCCGCAGTTAGAATGTTGCTACGATTACCCGACACCTTTTTATATTTTATTTCTATCGTACCGATTATTATTTAAAACTCCCACGAGACTCCGTGGTAACACAAAACAACGTACGATAGATTATTAACGATATCGACAACAACTCCACGACGCGCATAAGTTGGCAGCTTTCCTTCGAATGCCTCGATCAGTCCTGTTAGCCCTTCCACCAACCTATTCCCTAATAATCTTACCATTCTTTCTCTCTCTCTCTCACTCTTTCTCTCTTGTATACACTTTCTCCCATAACGTTTCATTCACTCACGCTCTATCTTTCGGCTAATGGAGGGCTTCCAGGAACCTAAACAATGATCCCAGGTCACTCGAAGCTGCCCAAACACTTTGTAAACACCCTGTCTCATTCATTCAGAATTTTACGACGCTAACTGTCAACCTTCCTACTTTTCATACTCGGAAAACCCTACGACTATTTATATTTCTGATGTCCCGTTTCTATACCTTTTTCAAAGTCGCGCCTTTCGCTCTGCAGATGCAATGTCTCAAGCGTTACAATGTAAGGACAATGTAGCTTTTAAGACATTGTATTTAGAGAGCGAAAAACGCAACGTCACAGCGAGCGATATATATAAAAAATATATATATATATATATATATATATATAGATTGCGTAACGAGCATCCTCCCCCGTGTAACGAGGGTACAGCGAAAGCATTGCCAAGTCGCCGCGTGACCGGAATATGCAACGTGTACGGTTAGCAAGGTTGCGGAACACTTACGAGATGCTCGCCTGAGAGAACCTCCAGCAGGGAAATGAGGTTGTGCCCGTCCCGCAGGTCTTCGAACAGATCTCCGACATGTCTGCTGGCCTGTAACAACGATTTCACGGGTCAGAGAGCTGGCTAATTCAATTCCCGGCTCGCTCGACTGAAAGGAAAATTCATTTAAGACAAATCATTAATTGAAGTCCGTGGGACGGCGGAGGACTATACCACGTCAAAAAATACAAAAGACGCGTTGCGGTATCGACGAGCTCGACCCTTTTGCGAAAGATCGAACGGTAGAACGGCGACAGTACTCTCGATATCGATCTAAATTAATTGCAAATTATTCGAAGGTAATTACAACTCGTTTGTTGGTGTTACACTGAATTACTCTAAATTAATTCCAACTTGTACTAAATTAGTTAGAACTCGTTGGATATTATAAGTTGTTCTAAATTCGTTGCAGTAATTAAAAAGTTGTAATCTATGGATTGCTTTTCGTCAAATTTTCGTTCTCGCAAGAGAAGCGGAATTGTCGAACTCGTCGATATGATAATGGTCAGTGGCAAGACGAACTTGCTGAACATATACACACACACATACACACACATAGATTATGCTGAAGTGAAAGAGCTAGAGCACCGATTTTTCAGAAACTCGCAGACACAACTTGATCGATGCAAGAACGAACATCAGAATGAACGTCAGGATGAGCATCGTGGCTCGTGCGAGTTTCACGGAAATCGGTCGCAATGGAGAATCTTGCAGGTGAGAGTGCAGGCAACGGGCAAACTCTGTTCGATTCTATGAAACGTGCAAACGTGTTGGACAAGAGGAGAGATAGAGAGAAAATGAGGCAGAGAGAGAGAGAGAGAGAGAGAGAGAGAGGGAGAGAGATTGGATAGAAAACGGAATATGGATACACGAAGAGGCAGGCGAAGCATGCGAGTATTTTGGAACGGGCGATATCGCGTGCCGCGCGGAAATAAACGAGTTGTTCGGCGCGGTCACGTGCGAACGCGGCGGAATCCGCGAGCGTCAAACAACCCGTGAAACTTTGAACACGCGCCGAACCAAGAGATAAGCCTCGAACAGTCGCGGCGAGGTGATCGCGTAACTCATCCCGGGCACGGTGCACCGAAATTTTTATCAGAAGCAATATCAGTCAGAGGCAGGCATGCATATTTCGTTCGAATAACGAAACAAATTTTATTTGTAGAATTTATTCGACATTTCATTCGAGACCATTGTTCGAATAAACTTATTCGATTAAAATTCTGTCGTAAAAATTTCTTCGGCTCGTTGTTCGAATAAAATCGTGTACGTGGAATTTGCTGTGATCGTTATACGAATAAAATGCCGTTGGTGTCGCGCGAGAACCGATCGGGGCGATCTAACGATCCCGTAATGGTAAAATCGGTCGAGAAATGAAGCCCCGATAACGAGTTCGAGGAAGAATCGCTTCCTTTCGCGTTCAAGGAGAGGAGGGGGTAATCGCGGAGTCAGGGGAGACAAAAGGACGTCGGAGAGTAGGAAGGGAATTACTTTTGCGGTGTTGTTCTGCAAGCCGAACTGGGACACACAGAAACGGTTCGAATCTATACACTCGGTGCATGCGTTACAAATTCCTGGTAACATCGGCTAAGCGGGTCGACAGCGACACCTGCCGTGGACTTACAGTGGGGGAACAGCACGGCTGGTTGTTCACAAGGACGCACACGTGCAGACACGTGTAAGTCTGAAAAAACACATCGGTTGAGAGATCGATTCGCGGAGATCGGTACGGTTTCCGCGTGCCTCTCCTCTCAATCGACCGAAAGCAGTGGAACGATCCTTCGATCGCCCGATCATGCCGGTTTCGACACGCTGGATCCTGGCAGAAAGACCTCGAGATCCTTGCACAGTCAGGTCATAAAAGCTGGCCAAAGCGATTTCGTTCGTTTTCGGGAACGGGACAATGCCGATCTCTTAATCGTTTCGGTCTTTTGCTTTATATACATGGACATTATTCTTTGAATGCTAACTTTCGCGATTAAACGAGTTAAAAAGTACTGCAACATGACAAATGTCATCGTTCCGCTAATTGGTCTTAAATAATTTCACTGTAATTACTTGATCGCTGTCAATCAATTAAGAACACTTCGATCGAACGCGCTTTCTACCAGTCAAGCATGTGTCATAACCGCTACACCTGGCAGAAGGTCTTCGATCAACGGTGCAATCGGCATCGCTTTCTGCCAGGAGGTCCTCTAAGATGATCTACTACAGTCGGTCGTGCGGACGAGTGGTCCTTGACCGATCTATCCCATGCAATTCTAAATCGATTGCACCACGCGGCGCAACCGGCGAACGTAATTACGCTAAATGAGTCTGGTCAGGTCTGCGAACAGACGCCCAAGGCTGTCGAGGTAGGCCGACACTGTCCCGAAGGTTTTTGGTCTAGAACCCTTTGGTCCTCGAAGCTTCAGACCGTCTTGCCAAAGTTTACCAATGTATATTGTCATTTTTATTTTTACTTTAACTTTAGCTTTAATTGATTTATATATACGGCAAACTTTCTTTATCTAAACTTTTGTAAAGCGGTCATCTAATAGCGATTGAAGATCGGACGAAGCGTTCGAGGATCCAAGTGTACAACTACCGGGGTCCTAACGACGTTTCATCTAACAAAGAGAGGACCCTCAGTGAAATTCTGACTTTTTCGTCAGCCTTTGGCAGTTGGTAACGGTGAGGGGAGCTAAAGAAAAAATTTGAAAAATAGTTTGCCATTCGATTTTGAATTAATGAATAAATGATAATAATAATAAACTTCGAAAGAATTATCAAAAGAAACTTTGACATCTTGGTACATCCGATAAGAGATTAATTATTTCTTCCGGCGGCGTAAGGGGATGTCATTCGCTTCGGAAGCTCGACGATCGCGGAAAGACTGACGAAAAAGTTCAAGTTACACCCGCGGATAGCGTCGGTGAGATCTAATTCCCGGACCACTCGTCCTAATTAATCGAGGGACAGGTCGCGAGACCTCTCCTGGATCCATACCTTGACGTACTTCCAGTGCTGCGGCAAGCGTGCGGGGACAAAAAGAGAGAACATGTATACAGAGAACGCGGCCGCAACCACGACCGCGAGTCGGTTGGTTCTTCATCTCGTAATGTATCTTATGTAATCAGAGAATTCCTCGGAGAGGAACAATCGGCGCGTTGTCGCGAGACCGGGCGGACTCGGAGCCGGCCGGGCGCGCGCTACTGTTTCTCCTTCCGACGACGCGGCGCGGGACGCGCCGCGCCGAAAGAGAGTAAAACGAGAGCGAAACGAAAGTAAAAACGGTCGGAGTAGAAACAGAGATCGAACGCGCGGCCCGTCGCGGCGTGTTTTTTTTTTGCCAGGGCCCGGGACAACGACCGATGATCGTCGGCTACGAAATCGGCGGTCGCGCACAACGGCCGCCATGATCGATCGATCGAGCGCAGAAATGGCTGCCGGGGTTGCCGGCGCCCGGAGAGTCCGGAGTGCCCGAGAGTTGACTCGAGAGAGCCGTTTGTGAATGGCCGGCGAAAAAGTGAATGGTTTCGAACGGTTTCCTATGATCAATCGGTTTCACACCGGCCTGGTTGTTGCCGGTCAACCGGGATCGCCGGCTAATTTTGGAGCGCAGTCATCGCCTACCCGGAATACCTGATTGCTCACCCGAGTACCCAGGTAATTAGCCCGTCGCAACTTCTCGAACGACGGGGTCCGGCTCGTCACGGCTCCGAGAGCACACGGTGACGCAACACGCCCGCGGATTTTATGCGTTTACGGCGCACACACGTTACTACTCTGCCTGGGAACCACGGCGAGGATGCGCGATCAGGATATTACCGTGGCACTTAACGGTCCCCGCCAGCGAAGCTGGGTCCGTTCAGACCCCGTATCCATGAATTTCTCGACGTACCGTCGACATTGCCGTTTTTCGCGCGAAGATCGCGCGTCGTACGCGTAAAGAATGACTAATATTGTAGCCACGTCGTTAGAGACTAATGTAATGCTTCTAAGAAAATGGAATTTCAGGAATGAGTTACAAAGTATTCTATTAGTACACTGCATAGCTGCATACGTATTAGACCGTGACTGCAACGAATAGATACTTCGTATAAAATTTCATGCGAAAAATATTTCGAAGAAAAGACTGTTCTCATATCAAATTCTATATTCGAGAGGAATCTTCGAATCAAATTTTAATCGAGTAATATTATTTATTCGAGCGATATCATTTGAATAGATTGAAGGAATGAGAATCGTATTAAGAAATCCTGCTCCGCAATCGCGTGGAGGAGCGAGTTCCCGAAATTCCTAAGACGCGACGTTGCGACATCGAGAGCCGAGAGGCCGACGTCTCTGTTTCCAGCGTAGATCATAGATCACCGGCTCGAGCCTTGTACCGACGATCCATCAGGGGCCGAAAATCCGTCGCGCGGTCGTCCCCGTAGGACGTCTTTATTCAACGGAATGGAATCCATAGACGTCTATGTTACTTCAGCGGACCATTTCCTGGCGTGGACGTTACGCAATGGCGGCGATGCGTCATGCCCGACCGTGCACTCACTCTCGAGCCGCCTGTTTTTCCCAACCCTGATATGCAACATCTCCAGACGCCGGTTAAATGATTGACCGATTGGCTGACTGACTCTATAACTGACTGGTTGCCTCACCGAACGACTGACTGACTGACTAGCTGGCTGACTGCATAACTGGTTGGTTGCCTGACTGGCTGAATGACTGACTAGCTAACTGACTGACTGACTGACTGACTGGTCGGCTGACTGGTTGACTGGCTTATCGTTCTTGTAGTCGCGCGCCTAACTACCTACCTGGCCACCTACTTATCGCGCAAGAGGTGGTAAATCGGGAACGTTGTCCGCACGAGAACGTTTCCGAATAAGGTCAGACTTGCGAGAGGAAAGGTGGGCGCGCGCGCGCGCGGCGGAATCGAGCAGGTAGGCAGCCCGGCTAACAGAACCAGTACCGAGCGGCAAGCAAACACGCGGTACCGTTCGCCGCGTTACCCTGGAATCCATGGCCGGGGAGGACCGATTTCTGTCGCGTGCGCGACAGGAACGTTGAAAGAGAAAACAAGTGGATCAGGTCGATACGAGAGACCCCCGGCTGGACCGAGAATTGGAGCGACGCTACGCGGCTCTGGATCGTCGAGGGCGAAGAAGACACGCCTGCTATGAACAGGCCACGCCTATTTCGCGCAGGCAGGAAGAACGGAAGGATCTGCGAAGCTTGATTTATAGACTATAAAGTCTAGATTGGAGAAGGGTGGAAACTGCCCTAGATTCGATGAAATTGCGAGCTACCAAGCCACGCCTATTTTATACAGAGAGCAAGAGGAAGAGTCTTTGATCGATAATTTTCTAATCACCTAATAGTAGGAATTACGTTATCCCTAAATAAATAAATAAATAAATAAATGGAAAGTCTATGATGTTAGACTTTTAGCGAATACAGAAACTACTCTTGCAACTTGCATCGCGGAATAAAAGGGCTAAAAGGCGTTAAAGGCCGGAGTCCACGCGGCGAAAACTTTCGAGCGCAGCGGTAGAACGCGGAAGCTTGTTTCGAGCGGAGGAGGGTAGCTGGCAGAGGCAGCGAGCATGAGTAAAGGGTGAGTAATGCGGTCTCGATAGGCGCCGCTCGAGCCGACGACTAACACAGGAAGAAGAAAATGAGCCTCGATAACCCTCGAAATGCCATTCGAGTTATGCTCGCGCCGCTTACGAACCGCTTCGAAGTCTCGCCCCTCTCTCTCTCTCTCTCTCTCTCTCTCTCTCTCTCTTTCTCCTTTCTCCCGCTCATACACGCATACAGTAAGCAACGTGAAAGCCTCGCCGGGAATTTATCCGCGGTACGAGCTTCGATGCTTCTATTTCTCGGTGTCGCTGGATGATCCATCGATCGGAATCGTGTCGCCGGCTCCGATACCGAAAACGGAAGCGGGGGCCGCGTCATCGGCGATTCACGGCGCTTAAACGTCGACCGGACCAACGAACTAACGAACCCGCTCCGACCAACGAAAGAACGGTGTCGCGAGGATCAAGGCTAACGTGTCTCGAGTTGCGAGAATTGTTCGCGGTCGCTGGCCGTGTCGTCGACGTCCGCTCTTCGTCATCGTAGATAAAGCGTCAGGAAAAAGGGAGAGCGACGGATAGATAGAGAGAAGAGAGAGAGAGAGAGAGAGAGAGAGATGGTAAATCAGACGAGTTCCGTCGGCGTCGGAATCGTCACTGGCATCGACGCCGTCGTTTTTTCCGTCTTGCGTGCCCGCAACAAGAACGCAACGGAGAACAGTGGCGATGGTTGTTCGGTAGCGATACTTGGAATCTCCTTAATCGATCTTACGAGCGGCAACCGACCCCGACGCCCCAAAACCCGGTCGCCGTGCCGCCGCCGCCGCGTCGTCGTTTAGAACATCAGGGCGGTCACATGCGGCAAGGAGATCTAGATACCGGTCAAACGGACATTCCGCGACGATACGACGCTTAAGATCCGCCGCGAAGAACCGCGGAAACTGTTTAGAGAAAAATGTTTAGAGATGCTAGAAAGACTCTTAGAGTTTCCTAATAAAAAATTTATTTCTTGAGAAATATCCTAAATCGTCTAGCAGATCTTGCAGCCCTCTACATAAAATCGTTCATACATGTAAAAATCCTAGAATCTCTATAGAAATCGTAGAGGTCTAGACAAGATTCAAGGACCTCTGAAAGAAATCACAGCATTCCATAATTAATCCTGGAGCCTCTACAAGAACTAGCATCGTCCAGAAAAAAGGCCTCAAGATCCTTGGGGTCCGAGTCTATTCGCGGTCTCCAGGAATAGTGGCGGAGCCTGCGGGAATAATGGCAGGTTTTCCAAGAATAATCGATTGCAAAGAAGGCTGGTTTTCCGAAAGTGGCCGGGCACTCGGCGAAGCCGGCGAACAGGTTGCGAGTCGCTATCGTACCCGTCGATTTCCTCGATTCTCACCCACACGGTTTCCTCGTCGCGTTGCCTTCTATAGCCGCGTGAAACACCCTCCTGGAAGGGATCGCGCGACTCGCGACACGCACGGCCCACGCGCGCGTCCCACATCGACGCACACACACACGATTACGTTCACGCCCACCCACGCGTGCAAGTATACCTGCGGGACCGGACTCCGGCACAGGACCCGGACCGGCGTGGAAGGTGTCTCTCCGTGTGGTTTTCTCTTGCTGTTCTCAAACGGCGAAGGCAACGGCATAAGGCAACGCGACAGGACAGACACAACGCGCGACGCACACGAGGGTTACGAAACAGCTGGTTGTCCGCGGGCGTTGCGCGCCGTTGAGCTCGCACCTATCAGGTGTTTCGATACTCTCGCTCACGGGCTCGCCCAACGCCGAGTAGTCGCATTCGACTCGGGTTCGACTTCTCCGCGAAGCGTGCGGCCTCCTGACCGTCCGTCTAAGGTCGGTCTAAAATTAGTATCGCTCGATATTTCGAAGGAAGGGCCGTTGGAACTTCGACGAACAACGTAATTCAACCGACACCCCCGACCTAACCCACCCTCGGGCATGATCCCGGCGATCTCTGATCGTATTAACCCCTCCAACCGAGTCTCCGTTTTTCCGCTACGGAATTACCCGCTGGTTTTATTTCCTACGATCACGACCGATGTAATGTTCTTCTCAGAACAAACCTCCTATGCGCTCGAGAACTAGCAGCTAGGATAAGGGAGTCTGAACCGTAGTAAAACCAGTACGAAAAAACTGAAAATGAAAATTCGGTGAAGTCGTGAAAAGCTTGGCGAGCGAAGAAGTCAATCAATTGTTGGCTCTCCCAGCTACATATAAAGGAAGCTGGCGGACGCAGAAAGTGCGTTCGCGCGCTCGATCGACCGTTTTCGGAGCGCTCGTGGTTCGTTCCGAGGCATTCTCACCGCGGACGGCGGTTACGCGCTCGGCGTTAAGGTGGTGCTCTTACCTTTTTCAGATGCTTGTTCACCCATTTGGTAAATGTTTTCTTTTGGATCGCGTCTCGTTCGTCTGCAATCAGAAAAGGGTGGCGGTCGGTTAGTTAGCGGACGCGATTTCCGATCGGCAAACAAACGCCGAGTAATCGAAGCGCAACCAACCCCCTCCCAGTTGACCCACCCACCCCCTGACCCGATCGAGAAGATCGCAGCGAGATCTTTTCTTCTCTCGGATCGACGTCGACGCGGTCGCGCGCGTAACCGTGGTGGCGATTGAATCCGACGATCGCCTACGCGCGGCCCTAGAACTGGCAAAACGTCAGGCATCAGGCAGCAGGCAGTCAAGCAGCCGGATAGACGGACAGGCAGACGGACAGGTGGGTGGTTGGACAGGCGAATAGATAGGTAAAGTAGGCAGACAGGTAGGTAGATGGGTGTCGGAGACGTAGGCATTGCGAGCAGGAAAAGGAGCAGTCGATCGGGCAAACAAGCGAACCTAAGCTCCGAAGTTTGACGACCAATCAACCGGTTAATCGCCGATGCACCGAACATCGATCTACCACGGCTAATACTAGCTTCCTCTATGAATTTTTCTATCGTTTTGTTACACAAATATATACAATATAAGATAACGGCGAGACCCTAAAAATTGTCGTAGTAAAATATAAAGTATAAAATGCTAGACATTTTACACAAACATAAAATAATATATATGTAGAATAACTGGAATGCGGATTTTTAATCGTTTCGATGACATGACAACGATAATGCAACAATATACATTCTGCGTTAAATTGCCGAGCCGCGTTAAAAATTATTACAGATCCGCACTCCAATTCTAATCAACTACACGATGAAACAACGAAAAGAAACTCTCACGGAGAATTAATTAATCCAGAAATCGGAATTCGAGTTTATGGTCGTCGCGGCAGTATCATTCCTGCACGCGTCTCCGGACGTAGTCGATCGAAAGCCTGTGATCGCGCCGACGAGATATTAGGCTCGACGACGCGATCCAAACGAATCCGAGTAGGAGGCGCTCGTTCTACGAACCGGCAATTAATTACAACCGATTAACCGATTCCATCTAGGCTACCGGCGAACACTTTGCGATATCGCCGACCGTCGTCGACTCGCTTTTCGAACGGACTCCGTTAATAGTCGTTCCACCCACAGCCGGATCGCGGGCTCGCCTGTGACACGGACAGCTGTTGCGATCCTTTAAGTCGTCACGGATAAAGTCCGACGACTTTTCGAACGAACCGGGATCGAGGAGAGCCAATTGCTGCGCCCTGTTGGCGGACCTCACCGATTTAACCCACTGTAAATCTATTGTACTTCCTTATCCCCCCTATCGTATCCTCTTTTTTCTTTAATTCTTTTTGCATAATTCTCTAAACATGAATAAATATGAAAATATTATTTAGAGACGCGAATTAATATTTAATCTTAACACCAATTATAATGGTAGATACGCCGTTCGCATGATTTATTCCCCTGTGAGCACTGATCGAGGCTCGAGCCATCGACGCGATCGTGGCCGCCGACGACGACGACGACGACGACGGACTCGGAAGAGTGGCATACCGAAACATAATGGAGATAAATTGGGACAACGAGGACACACGCTCGGGGCGCTTGGAATTTCGGAGGGAACGAGAACAATTGAAGACCGTGGGCATCGACGGGGATCGCGACGGGTTTTTTTTTTCTCGTGACCAACGAATCCGTGGGACGGATCAGAGAGCTCGTCGAACACTTCCGTCATTGCGGATACAGCGACGAGATCGTATCCCGATCGTGCTCCCGAGAGAGGAGCATACACAGTGCTCTGGAGATTCGTTTGTCGTGGCCAAAATTACATTTACCGATCTTCGTTATTTTCGAATCAATCACCGTTGTTATACTCTTTCGATTAATAAATAACAATAAGATAATGTATGCGAAATAAAAATTATCCAAGACGATTGCGAGAAATAAAAACGAAGTAGAAGCAAATGGTTTTTTCGAACACTTTAATAAGATTGAAAAGAGTTGAAAGTTATGCGTATGTCAAAATATTGTAATAACGTTAAAAATCGTTATCGTCGCGAGAAACCGGATCTCCAAGTCCACTGTGCAACAAGACAAGTATCGTCACCGCAACCCCCGTTTGCAAAAGCGACTTTCCCCAAACGAGAAGGAACTAGAGAGGCGTGAACGCGATTTCTACGGAAGCCTGGGCGATCTATGGTATCGATTAGGCACACAACACTTCAAAACGTTAGTGGATGTTACGATCTCACCGCTGCCGGCGTTACTCGATCATCGAGATCATGTGAGAAAGATCTATCTGTTAGCGGATCCGAGTCAGTCGATTTAATCGTTTCCAGCAGAACTCGTATTATATATAAATATATACAACACTTTCTCGCGACTACTTCTTCCGTAACAAATGGCTTCTATATCCGTGATACGTGAACAAATAAATTATTGTTAATATTAAATGATCCACCGTCCGGGGTGATAAACCTGCTCTGTAAAAGGGATCGTGAAGCTGGTTAATAAAGAATTAATAAAGAGACGATAACACGAGTCGCGCTGGTTGAAGTACGGTCAAGGGATTAAATTAATATTGCTCTCGAATTGACAGCGTTCTTTAAATCGACGCCGCCCTCGAATCGACATTGTTCTCGATTCGAGGTCGGTCTTGAATCGACACTGCGACCGAAAGGAGGAAACAGTATATCCGCGAGAAAACGATTTCGACTGACATATCCGAGACGCGATCGTGACACCGCGGACACCCTGTAGACCAGTGCCGAAAGGTCGGCCGAGCAGGTCAGATGCCGAGGTAGGAAGCTGAAGCGTGTGCCCGATTGCGTGATAGAAAAAAGGAAGAGCAGAAAACTAAAACGCCTTGGGAGAGAGAGAGAGAAATCGTTGGAAAAATTCTGGCGGGCACGGGGGACGAGGGGCGGGGTAATAAGAGAGAAAAGAGAGGAGGTTCTCGGGCGGTGTTTCTCGAGGGATAGGGTCACGGGCAAGGGGGTGTAGTTGGACTGGGTCCAGCATCGGCATGCCAACTCTCCACCTACCGTGCGCCTCGATGAACATCGCCCAGCAACCCCAGAAACCCTGCGAGCTGCCGGGCCGATGTTCTGCGGGCCCGTTCGCGGCGTTCGCGGCTCGGCCGCGCCAGTTCTCATCGCGTTCGCTGCTCCACCAACCGAATCCGTGTGAATATCCGTCGCTCTGACCTTTGAACTTGGACAACGACTCCTCGTAGCCGCGCTGCGAGCCCTGTTCCCGGTGCAGCTCCGCGACCGCGTCCACCGGGTCGAAGCCGAGCCTGTCCTTGTAATAGGCCTGCGTCGACATCGCTGCGATATCCTTTCTAATAGAGTCTTCCTCTAGGGTTCTTCTGCACCCTACGACGACGACGCCTTCCTCTCTGCTCAACACAGCTTCAAGAGACCGAACAGATCCACCACCCGCGGCTCATCGGGTCCCCCCTTTATCACAGTGCTCGGCGTTATTCGAATAACGGTTGATTCACTCGACGTCCTCGAATCGTTTCTTCGAACAACATTCGAAGATTATTAAGAGAAATATATTTCGAATCAATTCATCGATTCGAATCAATTCATCGGTTCCAAGTGATTCGAGCAAATTCTTGGAATCAAGTTCGTTCTACGCGACGTTGATCAACTGCTGCTTCGAACGAATCGTGCCACGTTCGATGAATTAACTGGACACATTTTTTATGAGCAATTGAATGTCATTCGAGGAATATACTTCGGTGAAACTTCGATTCGAATCACGTCCGACTACGTTTCATCGGCGTCGGCGCACGCACCCCGTTCTCTTCTCTTCCAGTCGATTCACACACGCGGTCACGAGTCTGTCGGCGACCGGGACACTTGTTCGCGGTTTAGATCGGTTCGGCAAGGTCGCTTGCTATGGCACATCGAGTCGGAAAGCCGGCCCCGACTCCGCGCGAACACCTCGTATCACTAGAATCGTCCGGGATGGACACCGAGAAGAGAATTGGCTCCGTTACGATGATCGAACTTCTCTTTATCTGTCCCTCTCTCTCTCTCTCTCTCTCGGGAGAGAGGAAGAGTGTCTCTGCTGGCCGGTTCCTCTTCACTTTCGTTTCGTTCTCGATTCGTTGACACTGGTCGCGCACTGTGGGAAACAAACGGAACGACGTCGAAGAACGTGAGCTCGCGAGAGACGGTCCGGGGACTCGTCGTCGTCGTCGTCGTCGTCGTCGCGAGACCAGGGAAAACGGTTTTTCGAGAGTCGCTTGCGGCAAACGGCGGACCGGTGGGACACGCGCGGGACAATGCAGGGACGTGCGGAGAAGAAGCGAGAGCCGGACGGACGGACGGACCGCGCGAAAGATAGAAGAGAGAAGAGAGGAGCAAGAGAACGGCTAATTTCGTTCCCCGGTTTGTCCGACGGCTCGTTCGGCCCCGGCTTCCAGACGAACGAACGAACCTTAACGAATCAACGACCGAATTTATCACGGCACGTCGCAGACGTAACCGCTCGCCGTTTCTCCGTCGAATTAGCCTGATCGGGTCTCTTTCTCGCTGACAGACGGCACGGTTTCGGTAGCGAAGCGAAAATCTCGAAACGAAGCGAACCGCGCGCGCGCGCGTTAGGCGATCGAACTCGCGATCGTTATTGGAGAGCCGGCGATAGAAAACGGCGCTGCGTGGTTCGACAGCGGATCGCGGGAGTAGAGGAAAAGGTGCACGCGGGCGAGTCGGCGATCATACTAACGAGCGAATGAACGAGCGAACGCGCGTACCCAGCGACCGACGAACCAGCGGCGAGCTGCGATCTACCAAACTGACGGTCCACGAGACGCCCGGTGACTGAGAGACACGGCCCTGCCACACGGGGATACCCAAGACCATCGAGATTCCCGCATATGGTAATGGAAGCAATGGCATGTGGGTGTCGTCTTCTGGATCGGAGCGAAAACAAGCAATTGCAACACACCCAACGGATACAACACTGTCTCTCCGGTTAATGGCTCTCGGAGCTGAAAGAATTCCGTTCACCTCGCGTCGACGCCGATTCTACCGGTCGCGACCGAGGGAGACGAAGGGGTGGTTTCTCGGGGCTCCCGTTTTCGAGAACCGGCGACAGACGTTGCGACACCGAAAACAGGTGTAACAGCCTCTGGAACTTTTCTGTCGACAGAGTTCGCTTTCTTGAAGTTCGAGGCGGTGCAGAAAATTAGGGGATGGCTTTCGAGTAACAAGAACCAATTGCAACCAGCACATAATAGGTTCAATAGACTGTTTGTTAAATGATATTAATTGTTTCTACTTCGAGGCTAATCCACGGGGCGTTGAAGAGAAAATGAGGATGTGGTTTCCAGTCATCCTCTTTTGAATCATAAAAAAAAACCACGAACAAAGATTACAACACAGAGAGTGGGCACAATAGACTGACTAATGTGTATTACAAGCGGGAATTGATTGTTTCAGCTACGCGGCTGTTCTACGGAATTCGCAGGAGAAAATGAGGGGGTGGTTTCCTCCAGCCACCTTCTTTCGAATCGTACGAGAAATAGGCGACAGGAATTGCAACATAAAGAACGGGGAAAATAAGTTAGTTAATTTTTATTACATCGTTACGTCCTAATTTGTCTTACTACTGAATAATAATAATAATTATTATTATTATTATCATAGAATTGGTTTCTTCAGTTTCGGGGTCGTTCCACAAGCGCGGAGGGCAAAACAAAGGGGTGGTTCTCTGGAACAAGCGCCGGCAACGGACGTCGCGAAACGCGAACAACGAATCCAAGCCGTTGGCCAACGATTCTGGAGCTGGAGCTACGGTTCGCAGCGGCGATAGCCGACCGGCGGCAAAATAGAAGACGAGAGAGGGTAGCGGAGAATTATAGAGGTCTTGGGCTAGCGGAGCCGCGGCCGACCCGTCGTCGACCCGCCTCGGTCCGATTCCTCTCTCGCTTTCCGTCTGCTCCGCCGGAATTAGATGCGAATAGAAAATAGAGTAACGCGCGTGTCACGAGCCACGCGGTGTTAGCCGGCCTCCGGCTCTGACCAACCGCGTGTCCGTAGCGCTTAGACCTAGGCGCGCGCGAACGTGTAGAAAGTTCGAGAGAAAGCGTGCACCCGGTACGCCGCGGCGCGACGGTGTGCGAGGAGAGCGCACGTAACACGCGCCAACGGAGCCCCGAGAGCGCGTCGGCAATTTCCGATCGGACGATTCAGAACTCGAAGAGCAAACCAGCGAAGCGAAGAACTGAACCGGCACCCTTGTTAATTTGACGATGATTCCAGCCTCTTACTCGTGCCCGGCTCGGAAGGGCTCGAGAAGAAAACGATTCGCAGGAACGAGGCAGGAATTTGCTACACCGACAGCCAGATTCGTGCTATTTCTATCGCGTAATTTAATTAAATTGTATTTTAATCACGTCGTAACTTCGACTAGATTGTACTTCGGGTAGAAGTATATGGAATCGGACTTAGAGTTGAAATACGCTGTGAAATGAAATACAATGTACTTTTTCGGAACTTTGTACATTGACATTTTTACGTTCTATTCCGTTCCATGTATTTCGACGATTCTCGCAACAGTTCCGAGTAGCGTAGCGGCCCAACAGCCGTCGAGGATGCAACGGGTGGTGAGTTAATCTCTCCTTAAGAAGAAAACGATTCATAAGAGACGAATGGAGCCCGGTGACATCACGACAATCCACGTTCCCTTCTCCCACCTGGCCGCGCGCAACCTCCTACGATCTTTTCGTTCACCGACACACGACTCATTCGTGACCCGTGCCGGCGAACGAACGCGCGGCCTTCTACAGAGCGAGATCGTGGAAAGGTAGCCGGGGGAATCGGTCTTGGCCGACACGTCGAACCTGAACGCTTGCATACGAAATGTCCTTACCGCGGCGATCTAGAAGGCTTTCTCGCTCTCCTTACCGTCTCGCTACGCCGCTGTCTCTGTCCCGCCACTGTACCCATTAGCCGACACCTGAGTGACTCATTCCGGTTTAGTCGCGCCCACGCGTTTCGACCCTAAAACTAGCACACCTGGTCCCCCGTGCCAACGAGATCGTTTCGCCAACCCTCCAACGAACGGCGTCGGTGAATCGTGAGGCGTAGCGACGAAGCTTCGCGATATAAATATAAAATTTTTGCATAGAAGTCGGACGAAGTGCTGATCTTTTTCTGTATGTTAACGAACATGGTATAATATTCAAACGAATCAAATTAAACGATGCGATTGTTTTGCGATGTGATCGAAAGACGTCGCAGTTCCAATTCCTCAGGTAATTCGATTGTAATTCGGCGCATCTCTGGTATGGGAGAGCGAGAAGAATGCGACCAAGGGGGAGGGTGGACGATTTTGAGCAGACGATCGGCTACGTAACAGCGGGAAGAAGGAAGCGCGTGGACGCGGATCTCGCCTCGAATCGGATCGGATCGGAATAACGCGTGCGGCCGCGCGCGGGGCCGCATTGGGTACCCGCGGAGGGGCCGGCTCGGCGGCATTCTTGCGGCAACAACTTGGCAGCGGCGGTATAACGGGTCCGTGTACCCCCGGCCTCTATCGGAGAACTCTGGAGAGCTCTTGGGAGCCGAGAGAGGAAAGGAGAGGGCGAGAGAGGAGAATAGGAGAGAATAGAAGAGACGAGACGAGGACAGAGGAGAAAAGACGAGATGAGAAAAGAAGAGAAGAGAAGAGACCAGAAGAAAAGAGAACAGTAAAGACCAGAACAGAAGGAAACAGAGTAGACCGGAATAGACCACGTAGTGATCAGAAAAGACCAGAAGACAAGAAAAGAGATCAGAACTGAAATGACCAGAAGACAAGAAAAGAGATCAGAACTGAAATGACCAGAGGACAACAGAAGAGATCAGAACTGAAATGACCAGAAGGCAAGAAAAGAGATCAGAACTGAAATGACCAGAAGACAACAAAAGAGATCAGAACTGAAATGACCAGAGGACAACAGAAGAGGCCAGAAGACTCTCTCCGCCGCGGCGAGTACAGTTCGGCCAACCTTGAGCAGCACGCGGCCGCTATAACGAAGCTCTGCGAGTTCTCTCGTTCTCGGCCCCCGCGAGTACCCCCCCGGGTACCCCCGTTTCACGTTTTCACAAGCGTTCGCCACCGGTTCGTCCCGCCCGATTCGTCGCCGGCCGGTTCTCCAACGGAAACCCCACCTATCTTGACATCTCGTAACGCTTCTCGCCTCCAGCCAAAGGACGACCAGCGTTCTCCGGCGACCACGATATATACTACTACTCCTCCACCCGATCGCCTTGGACATCGACGACGTCCTAGTTACGGCCGGCCAAAGATTAGAGGACTCTTACGGGCCGCCCTAACGAGAGCAGAGGGTGGCCCCGAGGCTGTTGTCGCACACCTCGGCCCTTCGCAGCCGCGCCTTCGCCTCGGTCGATATCGCCCGACACCGTGGGCGCGGCTGCCACGATCCAACACGAGGAACGATATTTTTAACTGACCGCAGAATCGCAGCCGATTTTTCTGCGCAGATCGAACGTATAGTGCGAACGATGCTTAACCCTTCACTGTATCACGATCGTTGCAGTTCGAGCGATTGGTACTTCTTCGATCGGAATTATTCCATAGAGGAAGGTGAAGACAATTTTCCACTTAGTATTTCAGTATTTATGAGAAGCGAGGATAAGACAATTTATTCTGGTTTTTCACGAGCTCGCCACGTTCGATCGGCCTTACCAGGGGTACCGAGGGCACGGCCAAAGCGGTCTCCTCTTTCGTACGTACTATAGAAACTCTAGAGACCTGAATATCGATTACGGATCGCGACCTTTAGCGGCGCGCGAGACCATCGAGCCGCGTCCTCGCACAGCCTCGAACTTGATACGCGAGGCGCGCTCGCGTCTCGAAGGAACGGACTCGGTCCGCCTCCGATTCACGAGGATGCCATGTCCTTGAGGATGGCCTCCGCGGATGGAATTCGCGAGAGGGCCCGTAAATCCCCGGCCGACCTTTCCCGCGGCGCTGGTGGCCGAGGAGAGGCAGAAGCGAGAACCGGCGACGGATCCCCTCGGCTCGCCGAGCTACGTTTTTCGGTGATAGACTCTAGACCGGCTCTTTCTCTCTCTCTCTCTCTCTCTCTCTCTCTCTAGACCGTCCGACGCGATCGAAACTGGTTTCCAAAGGATGCCAGGGTCCGGGCGTTAAACCGCTCTGCAAAATCTTCATCGACGCCGAACGATCGTCGTACCATTTTGTTGCACGCAGAGAGCAAACCGACCACCACTTGCACTTTCGCGGGTCTGTTAACGCGGCAACCAAATACGGCTTTCGGATTGAACGCGACGGAGGTCGCGGCGGCTGACCAGGTGGGGATACCCGGTGTGCTAAGGAGAGCGAGCATGGATATACCGTCATCCGATCCGCGAACAACGCCGATCGCGAGAAACTTGGACCGGAGGCGAAAACTACCGGCCAATTAGCATCCGATTCTTGGAACTCGATTCGTAGACGTAAACAGAGCTCGGTGAAACAGTATACTAAATGACAGATAGCATCGTGAAGAGATTTTCTTTTAGATCGTGGACTTGTTTCTAGAAATAGCATGCTCGCTTTTAATTTTAAATGATACTGTAAGATAAATGATTTCGAATAGTTGCTTGGTAATAAAATCCCTAATATACGAGAACGTTGTAAATTTCAGCTAATTATCACTGGACAGACGATAATAATAAAGCGGGGTCTAAACGCAGACAGGCGCGGCGCGATACGTGAATCGAAAACTGCGAGACAGGCTTCCCCCTTCGCTGATTCAACACGGCCGACGAACGGCTGCTCGCTGTGCTGCATGCATTGCGGATCGAAAAGAAGACGGGTGGTGCCCTTCGACTCGATTTCGCGGAACGAGGCGTGACGTTCTACCCAAACTTTCCAGCGCGGAACGGCGTATAATCGAGCTCGAAATCGGTGAATCACGCGTCGCAAACGATAACCGTATCGCCCGGGCGAACGATTAATCTGCATTCCGGTCGACCGCAGGCAGGCAGAGACCTTGAGCGATCAATCGACGGGCGGCAAGAATTCGGCAAAAGCGGACAGCACCACCGTTCCACTTTCGAAACGGTGGGACGCCGATTTTCCAAATTTCAGCGAGGTTCGAGGGACGGGAGAGCACACCTCGGCTCTCGATCGCGAGAACCGAACAGCCCGGCTACGGAGAAGAGTGCAGCAGAGGCTACGACCGATTCGGACCGGAGAATAGGTCGATCGGACCAAATTAAGAAATTCCAGGTACACGACGCGCCAGGTCGACCGAAGAGACACGCGCGGAGAGAGAGACCGTGTACGTGATACGCGGGCTCGCGTCTCGCGGAGCCGGTTTGTCATAGAGCCCTCCGCGCCGGCCTGCAATTATTACGCAATCCCCGTATTCGATGAAAACCACTTTCTTCTTATTCACTCGACGAGAGAACACCGCCTTCTATCTCGCGGCGCGCGGCTGTGCAAACAGTTCCACCAAACCAGGTGCAACGAGTGTCGCTTCCTCCGAATTTTAGGGGATTTGCGTAGGGGTGGTCCGATGGGTCCCCTGCGGTTTCCGCAAACTGTGGGCGTTTTTTTGGTGATCGCCGATGTTCGACGCATTCGCCTTAATCTAACTACGATATGACCGCATCCGTTCCTTTTCGATTTTCCTAGAAGATCCAACAACCTCTTTACAATCGTCAGAATTTTTCTGCGAGCCCCAGAAGAGCTTCGGAGAAGACGCAGAACGACCTCGCAACTTTTCGGAGCAAGACAACCGTTTCGCAGGGACTAACGGGGCAGAAGTGGATCGGGGCATCGTCACGGTTCGATCTCCGTTGCATCTCGGCCAATTCTGGACCAGTTTCGGCCCGGTCCCGGTCAGGACCGAATTCCTGGCGGGGCCCCCGGATCGACCGGGAACGGAACGGGCCCCGAGAAACGGCACCGCGGCGGCAACAAACACACCGCGCCGTCGAGGCAGAATGGGAAATTCTTCGAAGGGAACGTCCCCTAACCGAGACATTGGCGCGGGGACCCCGGGGGAGACGAGACGGAGATCGTAATCTTGAATGAACACGAAATCGGTGCGAGTGTATTTCTTGTTTGGTGAATCGCCGTGGCATGTCTCACCGTTTCGTGATTACCAACAAACGCGACGAGATAATGGCTGGAACGAATGATTCGCAGCCGAGTGCGAGAAAGAGACAGGGGACGAGAGTCGAACGACGCACAGTTATCTCTCTGCGTAAAGCGATCGTTTATCGTTGAAACTCGATTTCTGGACTGTCGTGTTTGCGCAAAAATTTTGTTGTATATCAAACGGAATTTATCAAGAAGTAATCTGATCAATGATCAACGAGTACAACTCGCGTTGATTCTTGTAAACGATTTATAATATTTGGGTGAATATTAATGGAGCAAGAAAAGATGACTAACGATTAAACCACGTTACTTACTACGAATTATCGTAAATCAGCGACGATATAACTAACGAGTTGCAATAATTGATAGCGAGTTGTAACTCATTTCGACGGGTTCCGTAAACCTAGCGTTAATAAATGCCAGCACTCGGACTGGTTACTCGCGAAATCTCGGACCCCGAGCATGCGCGCGCTTGAGCGTTATCTGCAGTTTCGAACAATTTGTAATACTAGACAGCTCTTAAAACCGTAATAACGCTAAAATAATGTTGTACAGGAGAAACGGGTTTCCAGAGGCGGCCGCGTGCGACGTAGCAGCAGCCGATGTCTGCTGCTGAACGCTCTCGCTAGTTTCCGAGGAACTGATCCCTCGTAAAATCAGCCCTCAAAGAACATTTACCGGGACGGTCTCTGTATACTGGAAGCGATTCCAAACGATCCCCATTATACCTCGAAGAAGAAGGAGAGACCAAAGATACGCGGATAGGACCGAGACACAGAGAGAGAGAGAGAGAGACAAGGGGGAACGTAGAGCGTGACTCACGGAACGCCTCGTGTTTTGCTGTCGGGCCACGGGGGGGTTCGTCGAAAAGAATTTCGCCGAATGGCTACGGTGGTGCCCGATCAAATTATTCCGATCACACCATCGAGAAGATTACCGCGTGTGGCTTGGACTTTTAGCCACGAGAGAGAACCCGGTCCGCGCGCCGTTTCGGTGGCTGCGGCAGAACTCACGGCGACGTTTACAGACAAAGAAAGCGGACCGGATTGCGAATGTTAGCGCACGTGTGGCAATCGCTAAAGAATGCACTCGCGGCTGCAGCAGCAGCAGCAGCAGCAGCACCGTGGCGGTACCCCTCTCCACGAGAAGAAACTCTCTGCGTCAACCGTTCCTCGGAATTCGCGGCTACACCCGCGATACCTCCGCGATACCTCCTACGTGATTCCTTCGACGATTCCTCCGAGATTCCTCCGCGAACCTCTCCGGCTCTCCGCGCGTGCACGTTTTCCCCGTCGCACCACCGGGGGGGATAAAACCGAGAGTCGTGGCCCGCACGACGACGACGCCGCGGTCTCTCGCAACCAAGCACGTGTCAACGCGTGCGAAAGGAACACACCCGCGAGGTAGTCCGACGCATCCCGGTATCTTGGTTTCACCTTCTCGGTGTTCGCACGCACAGCTTGTTATCGCGACCGTGTGTTTGCACGACTAACGATGACGACGACGACGACGACGAGGACGAGGACGAGGACGATGACGGCGACGCGTTCCGTCGCGATAGCCGACCGCGATTAGCCCGTTCGCGAGTAGGACAGACCGCTAGCGATATAGCCGTGGAGAAGGAGTAGGAGGAGGATAACGTCGAGCAGGAGCGAAGTAACGCGGCCGATACACGCACCGTGGACACGAGCAGCACGACTGACAGACCCGGATAGGACAGACAGACAAACGGAGGGACACACACCGACCGACCCAAGACGTGGCACTGGAATTCCGTGGCCGGAGAACGTGTACCGCACGACACAACGTTGACGAAGTCGACGCGCGTATCCGGAACCCTGAGGTAACACGGCCAGGTAGCAGTAAGCTCGGCTCGGCTCGGCTCGAGAGAAGGACGGACAGTGTCCGCTTAGATGGAAAGAGAGGCTAGGGCAGCGGGGAAAGAGTAAGATCGAACAGGAGTGAGAAAGAGAGAGAGAGAAGAAGGGGATTCCGTCTGTGGGAAAAAGACGGAAAGGTGGGCCTGAGAAGGATGAATGGGCCGAGGAAAGAGGAGCAATAGAGGATAAGCCAGAACTCGACGGCGCGGAGAGAGGGGAGGTGAGGACGAGAGGAGAATGGCGACTCGTAGAGTGCAAGGAACGAGAGAGGCTTCGAGAGAGAAGGAAGAAGACGAACACACGGGGGAAGAGGGGAGAGAAAGAGAGAGGGAAGGGGAAAAGAGCGAGGGAGCGAGCGAGCGGCTTGCGAGTTGGAAAAGACGCGATTTGCCGCTCCGTCGTGTAGAGCACGTCGCTTCGACACAGACTGCGCCGGCCTGGACAACTGCCGCCCACCCAGGCTGCCTCTACCAAAGAGCCAAAGAGGTTCCAGTGTGCCTCTCCTCTCCCTCTCTCTCTCTCTCTCTCTCCTCTCGCGCTCCACGCTCGGTTCTCCTCCGCTCGCCGCGCCGACACCGCGCCGTGCCGTGCCCCGCCATTGCGGCTCCGTTCATCCTTCACTTTCTCCGCGCGCCAGACAGAGAGAATAATAGCTCGATCGGGGGCTCAGGGGGTGAGAAACCGGCAGACACACCGGTCGGTACCTCGTGGAGGGGATTCGAGGATAGGGGATAGGGGATAGAGAGAGGTCCTAGGGACCACAAGCCGGTCACCACACGCTGCTGCAGCCTGCCGTGGTAGGGACAACCACGGCAGAGTCGGGAGAGGCATCTGGCTCTCTTTTTGACAGCGACTTGCCCGCAGAATCGCTGCCGTTACGAACAGGTTCGTAGGGCAGGTCGCGCACCGTGCCGTGCCTCGCCCTTCGAGGCCCAACTCTGCACCGGCTGCTTGTCCTTTTGCACCGGCGGAACCGCAAGGTCTTTTAAATTTTCCGAGCACATGAGGTCTGCCTTAAAAGGGTTCGTAAACAGCAGGTATAAATCGGCTAAAGGGGGTTCTTTTATGAGTACCCCTACCGATTTTGTTCGACACCTACAATTTTTCGGATTCTTCGTATTACACGTTTACACCTGTTGAAACCTGACAATTCAGTTTATTTCGTTATTCCCCCAAAATTGAATGAACCGTTGAACGGTCGAAGAATCAACGAAGTCGAAACAATAAAAGAGAAAGGTACTTCAGGGACAGGTGTGTTTTACAATGCACACAGGGGTCGTGCATACTTCTCTGTCGGACCTCGTACAAATAAATTTAGTGCAGTAAAGGCGACAGCTTGGTATCTCGTTATATGGTGTTGGGTATCGTCAGTGGTAGCCGGATTTCACAATATTATTTCTCCTACGGTTTCACGTGATTTCACGTGACGCGACATTAGTAGCATGTCTCTACCTTTATCAACGACAGAAAAGAAGTGCGATCATGCGATAGCACAGGCTATAGTTATTAAACAACGCTCGACGCGTCTCGAACCTCGAGGCTGTACGAAACAATTCTATGCAAAGGATCTCGCGGAACATCGAGTGGTAATGGCGACGATCGTAACAGCAAGGTTCTATAACTAATTAGCCGGCCGAGTTCTCACCTATCCCCTCCGGCCGAACGAGATCGCTTCGATGGCCGTCGAAAAAAAGGATCCGACTCGTTCTCGCCTAGCGATAAGCTCGCGCCGCGAAATATTCATGAATCTGGATTAGAGTCCGACGCGGATAGATCGATCGGTGGAAAACAGTTGCGAGCGAAATAATTGAAGCGGTATCTGGAGCGCGGTGCTATAGATTGGCACGATCGTTCTATCTGACCGTTGTTCCGTCGCGTCGTTTCGTTATCGCGCCGCCATTAAGCCTATCTTGTTTGCAATTTGAAAACGAGGCTCGCGAATCCGATGCATTGTTCCCCGTTGAATTATGTAAGTAGAAGGAGTTACGTAGAAGAGCGCGCGGCGGCGGCGGTGCTGGTCTAGGATGACCCGGCAGAAGAAGAGGACGAACACGAACACGAAGAAGAAGAAGAAGAAGAAGGTGCGGAGAGAGAACGGCGCGGCGCGTCGGGCCGAGCCGGGCCGCGGGCCTCTGCGAGGCGTGAGAATTCCTGGGGACCTGGCGGCCGGCCAAATGCACCTAATTTTTTCGTCGTCGATCGTTCCTAACGTCGCCGATATATATATTCCGGCGTCTCTTGTTTATGCTAACGCCCGGGGACCCACGAGGCAACCGCGTAACAGATGTGCGCGCTTAATATGTGGGCTCCTATACCCGCCTTCCCAGACTCGCCGAGTCGCGCCGCGCCGAACCCGGTGCCGCCGCGCTTGATCCGCGAGAAGCGCGCGCCCAATGTTTATCTTATCCGGATAAACGATAACGCCCGCCGTCGTATAAACTCGCGGGACTTATCTGCTGCTTGATACTTCAAGGGGAACGTTAAGCGATCGAGCGCGGGGATCGTCGGGTGTTTGTCAGAAACTGTCGCCCGCGGGACCTCTGTTTTGCTCTCCGGCCGTGCGGTGTTAACCGAACGTTCATCGCCGAGAACCCAACAGCTTAGCCCGGGAGTACTCTAATCGGCCGTGTCAACGACGTCGTTCCAACGTTAACCACTTAACGAGCACTCGAGAGAGAGAGAGAGAGAGAGAGAGAGAGAGAGAGAGAGAGAGAGAGAGACCCGAGGGAATTCGAGGACACGACTCGGGACCAACCGCTGCTGCTGCTGCAGGCCCTGTCCCAGATCGCGCGCCCGTGTCGGTCTTGTACTCTTTATGGGAAAACTGAACCCCATTATGGGGGATCCACGTGGCTCCCGTTCCCTCGATTTTGTAATTTTCAGGAATTTGGGCGCGGATAGCCATGTGCTCGACTCCCCCTCCTCTCTCTCTCTCTTTCTCTTAATATTCCTCGGATCGACGAAGGGGCTGCTCCTCGATTCCCACTATCTAACGTTATTTAGATATGTCTATTACATATTCGATGAGCTCGAAACGGCGGTTCATCGTTCCCCGGGCTCGGTGACCTGGATCCCACCCGGCTACATTTTTCTGTTGCTTCGATTTTTTTTCCTCTGCCGGTCTCCTTCTTTTCCACTCGTTGGCAAGTTCACGCATTCCTAACTGTACATTGATGGAACCGAAGATTACTGCACGAAATATATATATTAAAACGTTGTGGTTTCCTTACCGATATTTAGTGTGATCGTGAACGCCGGAACTTTAACTTCGCTCCCGTGGTTCCCTAATCCTCGAACATGGTCGCAAAAGCTCGCGGTCGCGGAGCAACGCGCTCGACGGCGGTTTCGCAAACTGGTGAGTCTCTCGGACTGATTAACGATATTTTACAACGGGTCAATTTAGATTCTTCTGTCGTCAAAGTGTGGTATAACGAGAGTGAACGAAACGATGCGACCAACAAAAATTGCCTCGTTCCGTCGGGTAAATTGTTATGGGCGAAGAAACGGTGATCAACGCAATTGTGAAAGAAATCCCAGTGACCTAATCGAATTACTTGATGTTACGGACATTTTCAGAGTCGATTCGCGGCACTTAAAGCGTTTGAAGAGCGCATTTGTTCCCGTTGTAAAACCACGCGCGCACCCGAGGTTACACAGGTACCCCAGGTGTCTCTGGACATCTAGCGAGCGACCAGCGAACCCTCCTCCCGCGAAGTGCATCGCGAATGCTGCACAAGGGAGTGCATTACCGGTGCCGTCGGATTATCCCTGTAATAAAAGGACACGCGCCGCGACGGCGCGTTCTGAGAGAGCTCGCCGCATTAAAAGGTTGCAACGACGATACTCGACCCTGAACTTCGCGACGCGCGCCGTGACCGCGGACGATTTATTTTCGAGCGCGTACCAAATCTTAAATAGCAGCTCGTTAAGAATAGGAGTCAACAACATTGGCAGCCCACGGAGCAGGGTGACACGAAATGAATTTCAAGTTCAAAGAGGCCGCCGCCGCCGCCGCCGCCCGAGAAGATCTCGTCGTCGATGTATCAAATGATAACGGAACCGTTGTTAATATTTAAACAAGCCGTAGACGCCCGATGATGTTGGCACACCTGTGTTGCGTACGGAGAGTAAACGGCGATAATATTCTGCATCTTTGAACTTGTAATTCCGATGTTACCGAGGCAAAAAAATTGATCATCGTTCGACAGGGTCGAAACTTTGTCCTCGCTTCAAAATTTCTATCCTCCAGAAGATAGAGACGGTTCGCGCTAATCCCGTGTGACAAAAGTAGATTGGACAGCTGCCACGTTTTAATGGCAATAATTGACGAACAGAACGAACGCGATAGCACGTTGCAGCTAAGCGTAGTCTAGATGCCTAATGATTCAGAAGATTAATTTAAGAGGCCACTTCAGGCTTTCAGTCCTGTTTTCCCAAACAAAGTCACTAATCTCGAGTGACGAGAATAGAATAAACAGCTGCCACGGCTATCAGCAGGTCACAATAGATTGCGACGTTATTTAACGATAATTAATAAAACCGCTATCGAATAAATGAGTTCTAACGATACCCGGCTAGAAAACAAACGATACGTAAAATCAATTTACCATTTCATTTCCAAAACAAGATCCCCTATAATCTCTTCTGAAAGAACGACTGGCCAATAGACTGCATGGTTAATGAGCGTTAATATGCAAGCCAGGGGCTGCGATGGAAACGGCGCAGACTGCGAAGAAGTTAAATGCGAACAGTATATCGTGAACAGGGCATGGAATGGCAGAAGTATCGTTTCGCGACGCGTGCGACTTCGCGGCGGCTAAATTTATGGTTTTCCTTGAAACGCGGGGGATCTCGAAGGCAACGCGCGCGTGTCGGGCCCGCACGCTTCTGCACTCGCGCCTCGATGAATGAAGACGCTCGCGCGCGTCGCCGGGTCTCGATCAGAGAGGCGGACAGGCGAGTAACGAGCGAAACGGCGATTCAACCGTGTCGCCACACCGCGTCGATGAACTCGCACGACCGAGCTTTTCAGCGGTCACGGTCCATGGGATCTTCACCGGAGAGAGGTTACATCGGGTTCGCTATGCCTACGCGGCTATATCGACACGCAGCGTGTTGGCGGTGGCAGTGACTCGAGCAGGGAGCGGAGGCGGCAGGGTAGGTCGGCTCGCATTAATCTAGGAGCGTGGAGGCGGCAACAGGTGCTCGGGTCACGGTTCGATGCCCCAGCAGAGAACACATCTTCCTTTCCCTGCGACTCTCTCCCTCTCTCTCTCTCTCCTCCCTACTGCCCGCGGCACCATCTCCATCGCCTCTTCTTTTCCGAAATCCGCGTAAACTCGACCAAAACAACTGCGAGCATAATGATCGTTAACTATCGCCAATTGAGGAATACACTTGTCCATGACTTTATTGAAATACGACACAGTATCTATCTAAAAATAGACAACTAATCTATTAATTAATCGTTGACATGGTTAAATAACTGATGACGGTTGACAATCGTTGAACAAGCATGACTCTGTTCGTGGGTGCAAATGGCTAAAACTGATCGACACTAAAAGTGATCGAATTCAGTTTGGAACGGTGACTAAGAAAGCTAGACGAGTAGACTAAACTGCGGCGAGCCTTCCTGTCGGTACCAATGGAACAACCTGTTTCTAACGTTGAATACATCGCGTAAAGATTAATGACCAGAGAAGCTTGCGGAATACATTTCTTTGTGTCCCTTATCGACCACGACGATATCAATTTGTCCGATTCAGTGGCAAGTTCAGTTATCCGGTTGGCTATTAAAAGAACGACTTTATAGCGGGCAAAGTGTCGGCGGAGTATCGGTTACTAGAGCATTCGCGATACCGGAGCCGATATCTCGCTATAATTAGGAGCAATTATTGCTCGCGTGCGGCCGGGATACGTTGCGTCTTCTATCGGCGAGAAGCTGGTTGCGAGACCCGCGGTTACGTCGATCGAGCAACGACCAACTGTAACGATCCGCGCCGAGTGAAAATGGTGCGGAACCAAGCGTACGCCCCTTTTGTGAACGCGAATCAGAGCCTGTAACTCCAAGGAATCGGACGTGCCCCACATGGCATCTCGTATGCGCCGCATGCACGTCGGTGTTTTGCATAGGGGGACGCGTGTCGGAGAACAAGAAATCGCCGGCTTTAAAGCACCGAACCTCGGGGTTTACGTTCGGCCGTGTATATCGGCGGCTACGAGAAAAAATTCTCACGGTAAGACGAGATCGCGTAGCGTTATACGATCCGCGCACGGTTTCGAGTATCTATTCCTGGTCAGCGCCTCTCGGCGAAGGTCGCGATCGAACCGCGAACGATCGGCAGATCTCGCCCCGTCGATTCGCGATATCATTCCAATGCGCATCTCGCACCCGATTCACCTCTCTTTCAAGAACGCGAACACGCGTATAGATACGTCGCGATGAACTACAGATTTCTATGCTAAATAATTATTAGACGCATCGGTTGCAACAGTCGCAAGAAGAAGTGCTAGTGCCAACTACGCCACCCTGATACCGCATTTGCGGCTACAAGACAAACGCCGACGATAGATGAAAGTGTTTTTACGACGAACGTTAAAACTTCGTTTGCTTGAATTTTTCTGCCATTTTAATTTTATCGGCCAGCGCGATCTAATAGGAAATTAGGTAATTGCTAATTATCCAACTCTGTAACGAACGAAGGTTATGGGCATCGTGTAGTACGCGTTAACGGCCAACGTCGTATAAGCGTGACTTCACCGGCGCCTATTTCCTGTAGAGATACGTATGAATGGAAATGACTAATTACCGTATTAATTGTCCGCTTGGTCTAGGCTCCGTCGTCGCAGGAATCGAGAGCATTGCGCAATTCCAATCTAGCACTCTTTTAGCACACGACTCCGAACAAGGTTAATCTTATCTTCGCTGATCCGATTGCAAAGATTTGTATACGGTCGAACGGTCTATCGGGAAACTTATTAAAAATAGAAGTGATAAGAAACAACGGAGACGGATACAGTAGCAGACTTGGGAAAATAAACAGAATAAGGAGTAAATAAATACTCGCGAAATTTCGGAGAATCTTCTGTAAACGGTACGGATTCGAACAGGTGTCATGTGTCCAAGATGGCGCCCGAAAATATGTAGATGACCGCGCACGTTTTCGAAACAAGGAAACTCCGCACTATTCAACGGCGATTTTCTTAATTTCTCGCGACCCCCCACGCGAATCGATACGGTCGATAAAGGGGGTTTCGAGGGGTGAGCCGCAGCAGGGCATTCTTTAAGAACCGAGGGCCGAGAAAATTTACTCAATTACGCGTGTCCTTTATCGATTGGGCGGCGACGCGAGGCGCTGGACCCGCTCTCTCGTCTAACGACTTCCGAGACGCGAAACGGGGGTAAAAGGATTGATGGTCGCCAGCCGCTATTACCATTCATTTACAACTCATTATCCGTTCACATTCTGGTCGATTACGTGCGCGCTGTCAATTACCACGAGACACGGGTTCACCGAATAGTGCACGTACGTGCGCGCGACACCGCTTCGTCGTCGAATGTCACTCCGTTGTTAGTATAATGGTGCGTACATAGATGGCGAACCCATGGCTCGAATTCAAAGTATGAAACGCGCGAAACTGCCGAACGATTCCGCGACGTAGAATAACACATTTCATTTTTCGAAAAAACGTTCGCCGAACCATGGATTGAATTAATTCAAACATTTGTCCTGCTTCATCGAATATACAATTTCGAAATGACCAACGTGAAATCGTTGTCGATCAGTTGCTAGCTACGGTATTACGTCGTGCGAACGAGACTTGGCAGAACGAGCGCCCCGCAATGGCGTTAAATTTCGTTTAGAAAACGAAAGGCGGAAGACCGACGGAGAAAATTCAAGCGCGTAACTCCTAGTCGGAAAAAAAACAGAAACACATGATATCTGGAGAAAATCGACGTGTACTCACCGGCGATCCGTAATACGGCTCTATCGGCAGGGTCTAGCTGCAGGATACTCAGTGGCTTGTCCTTTACCCATTCCTTCAGGCTTCCGTCCAGCTCGAACTCCATTATCTGAAACGTTGGCTGCGACTGCTCCCTTGTCCCTCGTCGGTTTCTTCTCTACACCATATTTCCCATGCAACCGGTCTCCTCGCACTATTTTCACCGAGAGCACTGTCGCAATTTCACAAGCACGCGACACAGAGAGGCCAGACACACGCGCGCGACGGCGGCGTGTCTCGTCTTCTTGCAGCGTTCGCGATGCAATGCGTATACACCGGTGAGCAAAGCTGAGTCTTGGTTACCGACAGCGGGCTGCTGGCGAGTTTGCACGTGCCGTCGTGAACGTCATCCTTCCAGCCCTGTTCCTCGGGAACAAAACTCGTTCGACGTCTCTTTCTTCTCCTTTCTTTTATTTCCTCGAATAATTCAGCGGGACGGCGAAGAACACGTGGAAACGCGATCCGGCATGCCGCGCTTGCGTTTATTTACTGAGCGAAGCGGACCGGAGCCGTGCCGGCACTCTCCAGAGCTCTATAGGACGATGCGTGCAAGTCTACGCCGGTGTCTGCGTGCAAGTGCACGAACTGCGCGAAGTGCCGGAACGAACGGAAGGAAGAGATGGTGGGAAGGAGACGACGAACAGGGAAAGCAAACGCGCGCCGCTCCTGCTGTCTGGGGCCGTCTCCTTTTTCACGATGGATGGCGATGACTTCAACGATGGGGAGCACCGAGTCGAATAGCGGCGCGGCCGCTGGGTTGTAAGAACGAACGTGCTTCCTGTACGACGACGACGATCAAACGGTGCTTCTGCGTTCTTGTATCTTGCCCGTCGAGCGGGCCGCTCTAGGTTAGGTTAGGCTCCTCGCAAAAGTTGCTTAGGGTCAGGCACGATCTTCAGCCAGCAGCCTCGAATTCTCCTCGTTGTTCTACGGTTTCCGAGACACCTTTGCCCACGATCCACGGATTCCTCACGATGTTTTTCACTTGTCGAAATACCAAGGTCGAGCTCTACCACCGCCCTCTCTGTCGTCTATGCCGCTGTCCTCTTCCGGAAACATTCTGCGAATAGAACGGGAACAGTTAGCTCTTCTACGAACGGTCTCGAGCCCTTACGAATTCGCTTTGCGTGATACGTCGGCGACATCGAAAGGTCATAGTACCACAACATCGTAAATATAGCACCATGAATGAATTACTACGGGCGACAGATAATTAATCCCCGCGCAGAAATTATGACGATAGGTTCATGCCTCGTTTCGTACCGGACGCGGGAATATCATTGCGTGCAATGTAAGAAAAGGGAACGGCCGATATTGCGTTAATATTTTAGCAATCGGCGTTGAGTCATGCTACGGGGAGAGGGAGAAAGCGATATTTTCTTTCGTTCGGACGGATGCTCGCGAGGCGAAGAAAATTTTGAAACCCTATTTCTTCAGTTACGGAGGATCGATGAAACTTGTGGTGATTCCTGTCGTTAATCGGACGCGTGACGTGTACGCGACAGATCGAGATCGGGATACAAAAGACAGGAAACGGATGCGGTAACAACGTATCAGGCGGAATCGATTCTGGGGCGACTGGAATCGTAGCATGCTCGTACGCGAATTCTTCGTTGCGTAGAACATTGTTCCACTTTCGAACAGAACTACTTCGCTTACTAATACCCAGCGTAAACTGGAAATGTATGCGAGAGCCTTGAGAGCCAATACCTTCGAGCGTAGTTTTTATTGTCGCTCGCGATACGAATACGTTACTACGTGCGACCGCTTTCCGAAAAAAAAACGTATTCTTACGCGCGTAAACACATTAACAACGCAAGTGTCTCTTATAATTTTGTACATTTATTTTCGCAATACGGTCGGGCGAAAATACGGACGTCCGTTCTATATTTCGAGTAGGCTAAAAAAACTTCGGTTTACGTGCGTGTATAATTTCTTTTGTCGCCCCCCCCCCCCCCCCATTCTTTCGGCATCGAATTTAGTACGACGTAGCGTGTCGGAACGAAAAACAAACGAAGAAAAATACCTTGCCCAAACACCCACCCGCTGAACAACCAAACAATGAGAAACGCACCGGATTCGTGGTTTGATTACTCAACGAAACAAAGGATGTATGTAACCCGACTTTTAACTCTGCCACCGAGAGCAGAACCTAACCTAACAATTCGGGCAAACGTGACCGGGAGACTCCATTCCGTTTGTCTAAGAAAAACCTAAATTATTCGAGTTTGCGCAATATTATTCAATGGGGTTAGCTTGGCGTGTAATTCCAGGGGACACTGCACACGAAGCAATGTGCGATTAGGAAGAGTTAGCGACATCTGCGGAAAGACGTTCGGGCGACTGACTCGGTGACGAAATCGAGATAACCGTCCGGCCGAAAATAATGAAAAGTAGGAATTCGTCTGCGCGTATCTACACGTAATACGTTCGAAACAACGGTCTCCATGCAATAGCGATGTGGCATGGGGGGCTTTCCCCGTCCGTCCCGAAGCGGCGTGCATCATCGATTACGCCGGGTCATTGTAATACCAGGGAATAATAACTAATGAGGAGGCTAGGAAAGATGTGTATTACCGTTCGATCATCTGTCGACTCCGATGCGAAACCAGGAAAAATCAATGTTCACCGGTGTTCTTGTTGAATTTTCTTCGCCAGCAACGTTGCAACCCGATTCGAAGAATATCCTTCCGCGAACGCAGATATATCTTCCCACGGAAAACACTACGTACTTCCGCATAGACCCATCGCATTATCACTTATCATTGCAATTTTCGCGTTAGAAATACGACCCGGTTTGGTTCCGACGACGCGCCTAGCAGACGACATTTTACTTTCGACGAACGTGTCCGAAGTGTGTCGAGGGTCCCCGAACTTTAACGATACAACTGAACCCGGCAGCTGAGCCGATTCGCAGCGCCACACCGCGACCATTCGCCAAATTAAATCGCTCCAGGCTGTTTTTCTAGTTTTCCAATTAGGAATGTCGGAACGGTTTGTCGACTTTCCCGGAAGTATCATACCTGCCATTTTATTGCACTCAGGTAGTTCCTGCCGTGCCATTCAAAATATATATAATTCTGTACATTACCGAGAAATCCTACTTTTGCCAAAAATATAAAAGTAATATTTTAAATACGATCTCAGAATAAACGCGTTTCCAAGATAAGACTTATATTGACAATATAAATAAAAATATTCACCTCATCTTCGAAACTCTCTTATAAGTATAGGCAAAGAACGGGTTAATTCGTCTTCTTTTCAACAGACTAAATGTTTCCCTTGTACTTATAACTTATTGTAAAATGTTGACTGTACTATGTTTATGCAATCTAGAATAACAAACGAAATAATATGGTATGGATAGAAGACGAGGAACAGAATGATAGGGATCGGTGTTGTAACGGACGACCCTTGGACAGTGAATCGTATCGACAGATAATTATTGCAGTGCCGATGTATTATAATTCGTTACTTAGAGCTATTATGGACCTCTATAAAAGGCTTAATGCTAAAACACGTCTTTTGCATATGAATGTACGGAACATAACTGACATCATACCTATAACGGATGACATCAATTTCTCGCCGGGAGGTGGTTACTGAAGACATAGCACCATCCGCAGCGAATACGGTGGCGAACGGTAGCCTTCGTAGTCACTTGCTTCCTTTGATGTCACCGCTAAATAAAGCGACTGACACGGTCGGTAAATAAGAGGTGGACTGGTGTTTCACCTCTAGAGTAACACCTATTCTTTAATCAAGCGACTCGTTGGAAATCCGTTACAAAATTCAATCTATTGCAGCAGATCTCGGCTCGCTTACCAGATGCTTATTAGCGAAAAGTTCGATTTAGGGATCATGGGTTTTTTCGGGTACGGCTTTGGGTTTCTCATTGTTATCCATCGCTTGTGGCAGATGTCGGGACGCTGTATTTTGGCTAACAGGCTTCTCTTGCAGACCAGCTATCGTCTCATCTTTCTGCTTGATTATCTCTTTCAGCTGCTGCGTTTTGCGATGATATTCACGTTTCATTTTCCTTACTCGTACTTCATGTAACTGTATCTTCTGCTCCACGGTCTCTACTTGTTGTCTTGCGCCCCTCCGTACGCTCTAAAATGAATATTATTTATTATCCGCCGTTTACAAATATTTGCAGAAACGAAAATATTTTATACGAACTTCCAACTGATTTTTTAAGCCGACCACTCGAGTGGTAATGCTCTTTCCAAGACGGTCGATACTTGCATTCTCCTTTTCTGTCTCTCGCAGGAGAGTCAGAAGCTTCTCCCTCTCTGAAACAATTCTTTCATACTCGGCGAATAATTCCTCACAATAAGTGGTCGCTTTACTTAATTGCTCCTTCACGGAATCACGTGAAACACGAGTTGAATGTGCAAGGCTCCGCAGGTACTCGGTTCTACGTTGCGTGCGCCTGAAACAAATCTATTTACTCGTTACCACGTGGGTCGCATGCAGAGCGCCTATTTGAGAATGACGAATATCTTACTTTAAACTAGTTTCCAGGCTCATTACGAGACTTCTCAAATGATTTCTTTCAGCTGTGACCATTACTAACTGCTTCTCCTTTTCCGGCTGATTCTCCTCTAACCGTCTGATTTGATTAGATAAATTCCGTTTTTCAGTCTCGTACCGATGCTTCAATTCGTCCAACAATGTTTTACATTCGTCGATTGCAGCTGCGTGAACGTTGCTAGGCACTGATTGCTCCTCCCTGTTTTTTATCTTTTCAAATTCCTTGCTAAGTACTTCGTATTTTCCTCTAAGATTGCTCAATGTTGATACACTAATGGCATGCTCCTTTTTAAGTAGTTCATGATGTTCTAACATAGTCTGTACCTTCGATTCATAGGATGATCGAGTCTCCCTCAATTCTTTTTGCAACTCTGCATTCTCCTTCTCTAAGAGATCATTTTGTTTCTTCAGCGTGGTAGTGTTCTCGATCGTTGTCTTGATCTCTTTCGCATATCTGTTGCATTCTACCCTTAATTCCTTTACTTCTTGATGCATGAGTTCATTCTCTGTGAGTATCTCTTTGCATCTGTTACCGAAACTAGCCATCCTTTGCTCATACATACTCACAAGCTCTCGCTTTTCTCTTAAGTTTTCCTGATAAGCATTCAACAGAGGGCCCAGCGCGTGAAAGTTAATGCCATTCCAAACTCTTTCGCTGTACAGCTTTGCTTTAGTTTGTACATACTCTGCGGTGCCAATTTTCATTTTCTCGCTGCTCAATTTATCTTGATACCTTTCCAATTCTGTATTCAATTGATAAACAATACTTTTCAACAATGATATATCTTCATTGGATCTAGCTCTTTCTATCTCGAGTTTCTGATTTCTCTTGGTCAATTCATGTTTACTGTTTTCCAGCTCATGTACCATTTGCACCACTGCCTCATAATGCGAACACATTTTCTGGTGCTCTGCTTCTCTTTGCTCCATTTGTTTATTTAACATTTCACATTCATCTTTAACATTCTTGTAACGTTTCTCCAACTTATGATAGTCTTTTGAAATATGTTTGTCTTTCACTCTTGTTGAGATAATACCTACAATGATAAAATATTATAATCAGAATATAATGAATCTTACTGCTATACAAATAAGAGACCAATACCAGAGTCAGCATCATCTTCATTGACTATATGTTTCTCCATATTATTTTCTTCACTCCTTCTGCTCTTTCCACTCTTTCTATTTCTGCTTCTTAAAGACGTATCACCTTCGCAATCATTACCATTGGTCATTACATAATCTGATGGATTCTTGTGATTATTGTGTGTTCCAAGATTGTGCCTAACTTTCGAAATGCGTCTACGACGATAAACTGGTCCATAGGTGGTTTCCGAACAACTTTTAGTACATGACATCCTTGGAAAGCAATGCTGCAAATTTGATAACAAAGGTTAAGAAAACTAGGTGCTGGCAATGATTATCAAACAATTGTATAGCAAAGTATTGTATTGATTCTTTTTACCACGAAAGCTTACCGGTTTGCTACCTACGTTCGTCACCTTTGATAATTAACTAATTTAAAAACGATACGAAGGTTTGATACACTATTCGGTCAAGATAACTTCAAATATCGAAAACTGCAGCAACATTGACTGTTTATAGGCGATAAAGCCATCACGAACTTACGTTTTCGTGCGTGTAGTATGCACGTATGCATTTGCATTGCGTTCGTACATATTTTTATTAATTTTCCAGTTTGTATTTCATCCATTGCCATGACAACCAATAATAACTTCGTAACTAGCGCGCCGCACGTATCCGGTGGGTGGCGCCACCATTTTACCGCCACAGTTAAATCATATTCGAATACCCGATTGCGCGGGGTAAACGTCTTAATGTCGTATTTTTTTTTTAACAATGACAATTTGCATAATTTCATATTATAATAAGTAGATAATATTCGATTCCTATTACACAATATTTGCAAAATTGTCTACGTGATAAATACAATTTATTCTCGCCAAAACTTATCGATTAAAGAAGCTTAAGATAAGAAGATAGGTTCTAAGAAAAAGTGCTCGTGTTTTAACATTGTTTGCCTATCATTAAATTCTGAGAAAATATTTGCTACGCGATTATGCTAATAAGGACTACAACATTGTATTCGAACCGGTAATTCGACTTACGTTAAGCCTGCAATTTTGAAGCAAATGATAACCCAAGCGAACAGACCCATAACTATTCTTATTCGAAGGAGACACCAATAATATTAACCACGCGCGGATCAGTTAGTTATTTTTCAGTTGCAATGTCACCGTTTAAGTAATCAACGCTGATTATGAATATCGCTGCTTGCATTTACTTGAAGAGCAATTATTGGCCCCGGTAACAATTGAAAATGGCCTTGGCCATTTGACGTTGACTATTTAATTGACATTACATGCATAAATGTGCAAACAAATATGCAAATAGCCACGGGAACAATTTATAATATAAACATAGTAACATTTAAATATTTTTTTACGACGCACGAGCTTTGACATGCCAAGGTAGAAGAACATGCTAATTAAAAAATCGACCGCTTTAAGTTACAAACTTGCAATTATTCGCGCCACAAGGAAAGAGTGATATTGGAAGAAAAGAAATTTATCGCATTTTTACAATGACATAGTATTTCTCGTTTATAGTAATCTTGTTAAAAGACTGGTGGAAATCTTTTATCGGGCCATCGACATTAATCGAAGCTGAACCGATGAACAGTTAGAAAAATGTAGATACCGAATATCGATCATACTCCAGTCATTGATGCCTGATCTCATTCATCATGTCTAGTTTGCACGCGATTTAAATCGCACCACCGTGAAAACATTGCGACAAGCTGTGTGCTAGGTGGTTGTCACCATATTTGTCTTTGTTCCCGAGGCTACAATTACCTACTGATAAGAATACACAATGATAGCGACGATACATTATTTCAATACTCGTTTGAATTTGTCTTCGCGAAACAGATAAAAAAGCCGGGAGCCAATGGAACGAGGATCAGTTTCAAGCAAGTCCGTCGAAAGTGCTACGATTTTCATTGCGTTTCCACAAAGTATCTTAGCCGCCATGAAAGGTAGCCACCTACGAGTGTTTGTCACTTGATCCGTTGTTCATCCGTTATCGAAAGTTCTCGGATCCTGTTTCAAGAACACCTCGAGCGCGCGTTCTCGTTATCGCGCGAAGATCATTATCCGGTCGATAATGCTCGCCGAATTTCCATCCGTGATTCATCCTCCTCGGTTCCGGCGGCTTCGCGACCGACCATAATCGTCACGGAATATTTCTCGCATGAAATCATTACAGGTGTTGCAGCACCACAATTGGCGGTACTTTTCTGGCTGGCGTTGCTTTTAGGATCCAGCAACGCGCAACAGAGCAACTGCGTTTTCTCTCAGGACCTGGAGCCTTCCGAAAATTATTACATCTACAACTCGCAATATCCAAACAATTATCGTGGGGCTCAGTCATGCTTATTTAGCGTACGCAGCGACTACAAGATCAAAATCAATTGCACTACGGATATGCCACGGGTAAGATGATGCGTCGTATTCTAAGAATAATCTGCAAAAAAACATCTTCTATCAATCTTTATCGTTCGTAGAGTACAAACTGCATCCAGGACAAGTTAGTAATTGGAGTCAGCGACACCGTGCAGCACAAGTACTGCGGTAAGGGGCAATTTGACCTCGAGTCTGAAGGATCAACGTTGACAGTACAGTTCGAATCACCTTTCTGGTCTCGGGGTGGCTGGTTCCTCTGCATGGTCACAGCAACCGTTCCTCCGAAGGATGATAACTGTCAATGCGGTTGGATGAATCCTGTAAAGTTTCACAAATCTTACAAATTAACCCTTCGCGGCCCGATCGCAACGTTCGTTGTTTGAATCGGTTTGAAAACGATTGCCCCTTCGGATGCAACCCACAAT
Source organism: Augochlora pura (assembly GCF_028453695.1). Lineage (NCBI taxonomy): Eukaryota > Metazoa > Arthropoda > Insecta > Hymenoptera > Halictidae > Augochlora > Augochlora pura. Next base: position 2,111,325 of record NC_135776.1, on the reverse strand, counting down.
GCGCCCGGCCGCGGAGGGTCGAAAGAGAAAACCGAGCCCCGCGGGGCACTTTGCAGCTTCAATGTAGCTTCGAAATGCCCCGCGAGATTTCGGATTCCACTTTCTGACCGGACACTTAATTTTTAGACCAGAATCGTGGGTGGTACCGAGGCAGGCATAAACGAGTACCCCATGATGGGCGCTTTGGTAGACTTCCTTATCAAAATGCCGTTCTGCGGGTGTACAATAATTGATGACAAATACGTGCTGACCGCTGCGCACTGTACTCTCAATAGAAACGTCAGGAATTTTGGTATATTGATCGGTGATCACGATTACAGTACAGGTAAGCGATATATGGACTGATCGCTATCAAGATGATCTAACATTAAATGATTTCTTTCTGCAGGCTACGAAACTAATGCTACTAAGCTGTACGGAGTTAAACGTATAATTCTTCATCCGAATTACGACTCACACAGAAGAATAAACGACGTAGCCATTTTAGAAGTTGTTGAACCAATTCAGTTCAACGACAAAGTTGGGCCAGCCTGTCTGCCGTTTGAACATGGGGATGACTCTTTCGGAGGAGAACTCGTTCAAGCGTTAGGTTCTCGACACTTCTATATTAATCATTTATAATATCTATATTCTCGTTTGACGAGACTGTGATTTTGAAAAACAGGATGGGGATCTACGGAATACGGCGGAGAACCGTCGACGACCCTCCAGAAGGTCACACTGAATGTGGAAACGAATCTCCAGTGTCGAAAGAGTTACCCGGATGTGACCAAAAATGAAATCTGCACCTATACGAAGGATAAAGACACTTGCGGGGTACCGACCATTCTTTTCCTTTCGTTTCCCATTAAAAATCAGACTTGGAACGTGCGATTATTTTTGTACAGATGGACAGCGGTGGACCCATTCTATGGAAAAACCCCACGAGCCACAACTTATTGCTCGCGGGCGTGATTAATTATGGGATCGGTTGCGCTTTGGTAGGCAGCGTGAATTTAAGAGTGGGTGCTTATGTTGATTGGATCGTGAAATCTACCCCAGGTACATTTTACAAACGTGTCTCGCAGCGCAGTCTTACAGGCAAAGATTTCGTTTGAAAAAGTACATTATCGAAATCGTTGTTCCAGATGCCAATTACTGCATCATCGAATGAACGAAAACGTGATCGAAAACGTGGCAGACTGTTCCAGTAATTCCGCTGACGGTACGGTCTGTGTTCTTCGACTGAAGCGAATTCTCCAGCGGAATCGGCAACACATTGCTCAAACGGCGGAACAGTACAAACGTGATTTAGCGGTGTATATATGTATATATATCATTATAGTTAGGAGGGAACGTCTCTATTTGCTCAACATTCACGTATAATAGCGTACGAATTACGTAAACAACGGGCACGCTGCGTGTGCGTCGCGTTCAAGCTCGACTATTCGGAGTCGCGTCGCCTGGATACAAAGAAGAATCGAGACTACGGGTTGGGAACGGGGAGGAGCCAGAGAAGACTGTCGTAAATTCGGACATTTCTCTCTGTAATTCTCAAAAATATATCTATATCCATATATCCACGTGTAGTATACGTAGTCTACAAACCAGTCGAATCTTTCGAACCCTCCAATTTCACCTTTCCTCGGCCTCTGCGCTAATATTATTTGATGTTTACGTAAGACCATCGTCGAAGCGTCTGCCTCTTGTAACGCTCCGAATCGATCGTAAAAATGATACTGTTCGTGCAAACCCTATTCTCGGCGGAGAATCTGCTGGGATCCATTAGACCGGGTTTCTACCGATGCTGTTTATTGCGTTTTCGCTCGCAAACGTCCGGTCCCGCCGCTTTGGTCGCTACCGCGCTACAAACCGTTCCAAAAGAATACGGTCGACGATTTCCGTTTGAAAGGGCATACGTTCTCGGCGGCGTTCGCCTCTTGTGGAACAGCTTGTAGCGGATAAAAACCTTCGGTCACGGAAGCGTTGCATACGACAGAAATTCTGATCGCATGCGATTCTGCGGTAAGAGGGATTAGTCCGCAGACTTCCTCGTCGAAATTTTCACGGAGGACTTACGCAATCGTGCCGGTACGAGTCCGCGTCGCAATCGCAGAAAACAAATACGATGACTCGTGTGGAAATATTTTCGAGAACGCTCGTGTTCGCTCCATAGACGCTGACCGTAACGACGGCTGATCGCGCGACCCTTCCGCAAACACCGCGTCTTCTTTGGGGAGCCGCGCACGCGAACAGCACCAAATTAATTGCCCAATTGTAAACAATGTCTCGTTATTAATAAGTTCGTGAATGAGGATGTGACGTTAGACGCTCTACGAGAGGGCTGCGCGAGCGGCACGCTTGCGTACGACCCGCGCTTCCGTTTATTCGATAATTTATTTATCAATCGTTCCATGACCGAGTTTCTTGCGGTTCGGTTCGGCACAGCTTAACCATTGAACGGCCGCAAAGATAACGTGAACGGCCCTGGCTCTACGAAATGATTTTTAACGAAATAACCCTGCCGCGTGTCTTTTGTTCTTTCATCCTTGCCCTGTTCGCGGATTGAAGTCAGCGGTGCGATGACGAGAAGACTACGGAACCCACGCAGTATCGTGGGAAAGAACGCGTTAGGCCGATTTCGAGGCGAATTGGATCTCGGAATGAAAAGGCAATCCCCGGCTGTATCGTTCAGTAAATAGGCAACAAACGAGGGGAAAATGAACCGCGACAGCCAAGGTTAATTCGTATCGCAATTGCCATGGAACGCGTCGGAATCGGTCGCGGACGGGATCGCTACGTGCGTGTAGCTTTCGTACGCCGGCGAATATTTATTAAACAGATTGATTTCTTTGTCGTGATCCAACGCGATTTGACACGATTCGTCCTTGACACCGTTACCGAGTCGATGATGGTACGCCCGAGTGGACGACGTTCTCGCGAACAGCGCGACCAACAAAAAGTCGTCCAGTCGTCATCGATGCTGCCTGCGACCCTTAAAGTCGACGAACAGTCCTGAATCAAATCAATTAAGACGAGATCTAGCCAAACGGGTCAGGGTGCATTCGAACGCCACTACCGAGCTGTTGCTGCTCCTAGTTCACGGTCCCGCGACTCGTGGCAGGTTTACGATCGGTAAATACAAATAGATGGCTCCGGTAGCGTCGCGGTCATTTCCCGGGATTGCAATTAGTGGATCGCAGATTTATGCCTCGGAGATTGCAATGTTTGATCGATGGGACCGATTCACACTCGATTTCGTAAATTTGCACAAGCATCCGTGTTTTAGTAATCGAATTTGTCGCTACCGTATCTCCGGTGGAGAACGATTGATAATCGTAGACCATCTCGAGTGGAACGTTTGTCGTCCGATAGCATCGACGTGCAAGATATTCGACAGCAAGCGAGGGTGAGAAAAGTCAGCGAGGAGAGGATAGAGGAGACCGTGCGGCAATCGCGTCAGGGCCGCGAATGGCGTGGATTGGCCAGAGGGTAGATCGATGTTCAGGAGACGGGCGCGCGTGCTCTCCGCAGGACACGGCCAGCGTCGTAGGCTGGAAGAGCAGGGAACGAAGAAGAGGAGGGAAGATCCATCCACGGAAGAGGGATGTTTATGAAAAGTTAGCTGGTTCAGCGGGAACGAGCGATTCGTCAGCTCCCCGGTTTTGGATCGTTTCGGTTCCCGCCCCGACGAACTCGGCCAGTGGAAACATTGGGAAACCCGAGGAACTCGGTCGCAGCGAGTGCAGCGGGAGCGGAAGAGCTGGCCGGCGGTCGCCATATGCTCGCAATTACGCCGTCCAATCGGGGATTGAAAGCGGCGGGAATCTTTGTCGTTGCGCGTCCAAGTTTCCAGGGTCCGCCTCAACGGTTCGCCGTTTCTCGTGTGCGTGCGCGAGCTCGCTTCTATCCCGTCTCGAATCGAGTCGAGTAGAGGCGAAGCAGCGTCGAGCAGCATCGAATAACGTTGAACACAGCGTCGCGTCGCCTCGAGTAGAGACGAGTCGAGTAAAAGACGCGCGCGCGCACACACACGGCCCCACAGCGGTGGTTGGGTTCAGTTGGATATCGACGTTCGCATGCACAGGGCGCGCAGCCGAAGCTCTCTTCAAGCCAGTAGCAGCGTATTTTGTGGCGAGGGATTCGCGCGCACTCCTAGTTCGTAAACGCACGTTTTGCTGACGGTATTCGCGACGGATAGGACACGCGGCGAGACAGCAGTTCCACCGAAAAAATAGAGATCCGGACCTCCGAAAAAATAGCTGTTCGAAAGAGGAGGGAGGGTCACGGGAGCCGAGCTACATGGCTCCAAGACTCGATCGGTTCTTTCGCCGTCCATGCGCCTTCTGTTCACGTTCGAGCGAGCGCCGCGTCGATCATCGGACCTACGGATCGAAATAATTTTTGGGTGATATGCGGAACGATCGTGTCTACGACTAGTCTACCATCGACGTCTCGAGCGAACGCGTCCACGGAGGAACACGACACAGCGAACTATGCCGACCAGTCTGTATCGCTGAACACTCGAGGCCTATGTCCAACGAGATTCGGAAGACCACCAGCATCTTCGGTAAACGAAAGCGAAGGAAAGAGAGACAAGCGAAGTGGAACGGTGTCGCGGTAACTAGACGGAGAGGTAGATTGACCGTTCGAGGAGCTACCGAAGGAATGCTCCAAGACGACGCTCTTGCCGCGCGACGACGTAAAACGTGAGCTTCCTGCGAGTCGTTCTCAGTGATTTGCTACCTGTGTGTCCGGGCAAACGATCCGACGCTTCGTTCCCCGAGTAGTCGAGGAACCGACTAATGCTCGCACGGACGCGAACGGAAGCCCTCTCGACGCTACCCTGGCACCTACCTTCCTGCGGACCCCGTCGGACCCCTGCGCCCTGTTCGCGCCACCCCCGCGTTCCTATCTCTGCCAACACGCGATCAGGAAGCATTAAAAACCGAAAGGAAACCGGCGGTCGATCCGGTACCTCTTAAACTAGGTCGATCTTCCTAGGATCATCCCGTTTTCGCGAACCGCGCGCAAACGACCAGCCGCACGTATTCGCCGTCGTCGTTCTCGTCGTTCGTTCTTCGCTCTCTCCTTCCGGACGTGCTACGCGCGATTTTTACCGTTCAAACGATCAATCGACACACACTCGAGCACAATAAGAACATTCGGCGAAGCGAGAGCGTGAGCAGGGTGGCAGAATAGCTGTTTGCTGATTACAGGCGAGTAAGCGTCGTCGCGTCTCCCGTTACCGCTCCGTTCGCAAAAAAACGTGACCGGTGGGCTCGCGCGAGAGACCACGAATCGACGAACATTCACCCACACACAAAGAGAGAGAGAGAGAGAGAGAGAGAGAGAGAGACGGACACGCGTTCCTCTCACCACACATGCCTTCCGCGTTATCCTAAGCAAATTTTCTAATTGTGACACCGCTTCCGTCGGGCCGCCTTTCGTCGAACTGCCGTCGAATCGTCGAATCCGTCTTCGTTTCCTCTTGTTGTTGTTGTTGCTGCTGCTGTTGTTGTTCACCGTTGTTGCCGACGCGCGGATAGAACGCGTCGCGAACCGTTCCACTCGCCGATCCGAATATCCAGGAGTGATCCCTGCGCAATCCGATCTCGCCTGAAACGAAACGAGAACCAGAAGAGTCGAAGGGGTTCTGTAAAAGGGTTCGAGGAGATTTCGTGGAAAAGCCGGGGCAAAGACGCGAAGGATGGTAGTGAAGAACGAGACCGCGAGGAACGGGCACGAGCTCGCTCCCTTGAACGAGAACCGTCAGTCAGGCCAGAACGTGACGATCGTCGTGTCCGGTTCGCAGAATGCAGCCGGAAGCCAGGAGTCCAAGGAGGACAATAGGGCGGCATGGAGCGGGAAGATGCAGTTCTTTCTCAGTATCATCGGGTACAGCGTGGGCCTCGGCAACATTTGGAGGTTCCCGTACCTGTGCCAACAAAACGGAGGAGGTAAACGATTCCCTCTACGATTCTCTGTACGCGATTTTACATTATCATTCTCTCTGCTCTCCCGCTACCTTAACATTCCTCCGTACCCTTAACGGCCACTTTTAATCGGCGCTCGATGCTGCCAACCTTTATACTTCAAGCATCGACGGTAAAACGGTCCTCGAGGGTATAAGGGACTCGAAACGCAGCCGATCCAACGATAGAAGTCCTCCGTAGATTTCGAAAGTCGTTCGCTAAGCGAAGCGTCTCTTGGCAGCCGTCGCTTATTATAGCCGTGGTCCTGAAACGGAGAAGCCAAAGGTTAATTAGAAAATTTCAATGTCCCCCTAAGAGGCGACGGTATCGCGGTCGCGTCGCCGGCGTCTACGTAAACGCTGGCCTCTATTTTCGTTGGCCGTGAGCGCCGCTTAAAACTATATATACATATAGTATATGCTTCCGCGTACGATTTCCGAAATTCCGTGGCAGCCAAGTCATCCGCCGGCTAAAAGAAGATATTTCCGCCTCGGAGGGCGCCGCTCCCCCCCCCCCTTCCCCCCCCCCCCCCCTCTTTTTCTACAATCCATCCGGAGGAAATCCAAGAGAAACCCGGACAAAACGATAAAATCCTATCAAATTCGGCCTTGAACCCTGCTGCCGCCGTGGCTGCCATCTTCTTCTCCGCGACCTATACCACACGACGATATCGCGATAACTCGATTACATTCCAACGGAAACGTCGGCGAGGCGGGGACCGCTATTACACGGCACGGTAGAAAAAGAGCGCGTATTCCGCTCAATTCGATATGGAACAAGAGCCTATAGCCGTCAGGATCGTCTTTTGCTTATTGTTAGCTCTTTTCGATAGAAACAGCTGACTAGGCGCCAGAACGACATAAGCTGCGAAAAGACTCTCGACATCCTCGAGTTCCTTTATCGCGAAGAAGATTCCGGATCAGCGATTAGCGAGCGAAGCCGGATTACATACTTCTTGGATAAATGGGACCGGAACAACGGGGACACCCTGTACAATCGTCGAGTATATAGCTCGACCGATCTTGGGGGTGGCTGGAGGCACGGGAGCCCGGGGGCGGGTGGCGAATCTCGATGCGAATGAAATCACGACCGTCATACGTTACGTCATGGACGAGTCGTTAGGTTTACGCGACCGCTAAATCCGAGCACGCCCCCGCGAATTTTCGCCGCGGAAGTTTCCACGGTCGCTCTCGCTCTCTTTCCGCGAAAAGAGGGATAGAGAGAGAGAGAGAGAGAGAGAAAAAGAGAGATGGGTTCCCACTGCGCAGAACCCGCGTCTCCGTTCGCTTCTGGCAAGCTGATCGCGCCAGTGATTCGCTGAAATGACCCCCTATCGATACTCGAGTTGACCGGGTACCCGTGTTTCATCTTGGTCGAGTCCCGGTCTGGACTCACCTCCTTCCCTTCGCCCCCCCTCGACACGAAAAATAGTCCGCCTAGACTACTGTATCGTCTTTCGCGGATATTTCCGACAACCCATTATCCTTCGTTCGAGCGCTTTCTCTCTCTCTCTCCCCGTCGTCGGACCGTTTTATCGTCGCGTACGTCGAATCGACGATACACGGAACGATCAGTGTCGAGAGCGGTGCGCTTGACCCAATCAAACGATCGGGGCAACGTTATCCGCGGAATTGGGCCGCTGAATAATTAAAAAGTACGACCACGGGTGTTAAGAGGCGGTTACGGTTTTTTTGGGAGGGGGGAGGGGGGCGGGTGCTCGGAAAATTCGGGCGAAAACTCGGAATCTATTTCCGGTAGTGGCCGCTCGATAATCGCGCTCGGTCTTGCCTCTGCCCCTTTTCTCGGGGATATCTCGGCTTCTCCGAGGTTTCCGGTTCGCGAATCAATAGCCGTGTACCCCGCGTCGAAATCAAGCAGCCGGAGCCTCCTCAACTTTCAATGGAATTTTCCCCTGTGCCACGCGACACTGTGCACGACGCGGACCGTCGAGGCCGACACGTTCAGAACCGACGCCGACGTCCGACGCGCATCGATCGATTTTTACCATTCTGTCGCACGAGAGGAACAGAGCGAGAGAGAAAAAGAGAGAGAGAGAGAGAGAGAGAGAGCACGGACACGTAACCGTTTAGCATCCGTAACGCGTTGATGACGGGGCTGCGTTCATGAACCGTGCCTTCGCATCGATCCGGAGATGCGACCTCGCGAGTTTTCCAAGAGGAAACGGCGTGTTGCTAAAGACAAAGGAGATCGTTTCCTCGCGGGAAATCGGCACCGCGACGGCGCCGCAACGGAATTATTAAACGCTCGGGGGATTTTACGTTGTATCAATTTAGATTGGGCGCGTCGGCCATGTTGCGGGCCCTTACGCAATGTTGCACGAAAGACCGTGGGTTGCCGTCGCGCCCCGGTTTTCGCGCGCGTTACGGCACGAAACGTAAAAGGCGAGAAAAACCGCTCCGGTGTCTTCGGCAATCGATTCCGCGGATGGAACGCGCGACGTCTTTACTACCCCGATGGCTAGCGTCGTAGCTAGCCTCGACCTTTCCGTATCCGTACAGGAATCTAGCACCCGGCGTCCGGGATCTAAATACTTTAAAGATCCAAAGGTACCAGGGCACGGTAAAACTACTCTTTGGTTTACGATGCTCTCGACTAATCGGAAGGTGGAAAGAGGACGGATTGGTAGCGAAGACGTTCGCAGCGAGACCTTGCTACGAAAGGCCACGGCGACGTTCCGTCGATATTTCGAAAGGACAGAAACGAACACGTACACGTGCGCGTTGAATTGCCACACGCGTAGAGCCGTTGATAACGCTTTTTCTTGAACGCGAGGTGTATGTATAGGCTAGCGTGGACCAAGATTGGAAAGGGTACGTAATACGGCACGGCACGGTACGAGATACGAGGATACGAGGATACGAGTACGTCCGTGTACGTGCACGCGTCACACGATCAATACCGAACCAGACACTCGGGCTGCGGCGGTCGCGAACTAGATTACCACGAAAAAAAAAGAAGGGGGGACCGGAGAAACATTCTCTAAACAGGAATGGAGAGGGAAACAAAGACGAGAGAAAGAGAAAGATTAAAAGGGAACGGTCGCGTATTCATTCGGGTAATAAAGGGTCCGAGGGACAAGAGGATAGCAGTCGGATGGGGGGCCCACGGAACCCCATATTATTTTCCATGAATGAATCCGAGCGAATCGCTTTTGATAAACAAATGAAAGAACGAGTTCTAAGGGGGGGGCCACGGGATTTTTTTTCAGGTGCCTTTCTCATCCCCTTTTTCGTGATGCTAATCCTAGAGGGTGTACCCCTGTTTCTGATCGAGCTGGGCCTCGGTCAACGTATGCGACAGGGTGCCCTAGGCGTGTGGAACACGATACACCCTTGGCTGGGCGGCATCGGCATCGCTTCCTGCATCGTCACCTTCTTCGTCGCTCTATACTACAACGTCATCATCACCTGGTGCTTCTTCTACCTGTTCAACTCGCTCGAGGTGCGTGTCCGACCTTCGCGGTACATACTACTAGCAAAATTGCTGACGAACCGAATAATATCAAATGGAACGTTTAATTCTGCGAGGGTACACTGTCATGCAGACTACAAAAAAATTTTAAATATTTCAACGCTGAACCCACCGTTTCTCGTCTTAAAATTGTTGAATTTGTATAGAATCAATTTGAATATCCTGCGTAAAAGACAGTGTGCCCTTGCAGCATCGAACAAGACACCTCTGGCAACGAAAGATCGAGATTCATGGATCTCTATCGCCAGCGGAAAGCCCCCGAACAGTATTAATTACAATAACGGTATCCAATTTATGTTTCACGCTGCCACTCGATTAGGCCGTCACGATTAAATTTGGCGTAAGTTACTCCACGATTATTATCGTACTGCGGATGTTTATGCAAGCGTCGCGATAAAATAAGCACGGCGGGTTTAATACAATATTGTCTTTGGAAATTGCCGGTGATCGGGCGGCGCGCATAAAGATCCGCAGCAGGTTGTTATTATCGCTCTTCCATATCACGGCGTATGTACGATTGCATGCGGCAAAAGCATCACGTAGAGAGAGAGATTTCCAGTAGGCACTTCTGTCAAGCATGTATCTTTAGAGAGATATCACACGGATGCTTCGAATAGACTCACGTGCTCGACTAAAGGCTTTCACGATTCTTGAGAGAACGGGGGGCTGGATCGGACTCGAACGAGCATATCGTAGAAACTCGTTTGGCCTTACGATTCTCTGTACACCGGTATAATCTGATCGCGCAGAGTCCGTTGCCGTGGGCGAAATGTCCGGAAGTTGACGGGAAACCGGTCGAGGAGTGCGTCAAGAGTTCCGAGACCGCTTACTTCTGGTACAGAACCACCCTGGACGCGGCGCCCTCGATCGAGGACGGTCAGGGGCTCAAGTGGTGGATCGTGCTTTGTCTGCTGTTGAGCTGGATCGTCGTCTTCTTCATCGTGATGAAGGGAATCCAATCCTCGGGAAAGGTAAAGGAACGGGCGGTGCGACTCCGTTTTACATCTTTCTTTTCCTCGCGCGTTTGCTTTTTCGAAGTACCCACGCCTCTCCCACGATCCGTAATCCCGCGGGCGGTCGTGACCGGTCAGAAATTTCGAAAAATACGATTTTTGTATTGCAAGACGTAACGGAACGTCGTCACGGTTCTCGAGCCGAGAGTTACAAGAATATTCGCAAAAATCTCAGGTTTTCCGTTTCCTGACCGGCCGCGACCGCCGCAACAAACTTCTCCACGTAAACGTGGCCATTAGTCAGATACTGTGTCAACGACTTATTTCTTTGCTTGATTTAAAGGTGGTATATTTTACATCCATGTTCCCGTATTTGGTGCTTACTATCTTTTTTATTCGTGGAATAACGTTAAAAGGTGCCAGCGCTGGATTGGCCCATATGTACACGCCAAAGGTAATGGACCGCTCCTACTTCCTCTCATTTAACGATCATTGTTCCGTTCGTCTAATTCGCGTTTTGCTCGACCGTAGATCGGGAAACTGTTAGAGCCGACGGTCTGGCTCGACGCAGCGACGCAGGTTTTTTACAGTTTCGGGCTAGCGTTCGGCTCGCTGATCGCATTCGGTTCGTACAACACCCCGGACAACAACTGCGTCCGGGACGTAATCCTGGTCAGCACTTGTAACGCCTTCACCGCGATTTATGCGAGCGTCGTGATATTCGCCATTCTGGGCTTCAAGGCAATGACGAACGTCGAAAAGTGCCTCGCCAGGTATACGAATCTATATTCAGTCTCAAGGCTTTATCTACCGGAAGCGCTGCAATCCTTGTCGCCGTTAGATATCGATAGCAAATATACATATATCGAAAGAAATCCTACGTTAGAGATACAGTGAAAAAATGGTTCACCAAGGACTGTCAGGGCACTACTGGTGGATAAAGCGTCCTAACATCAATCTCGCCTAACGAGTACCATTTTGCACGCAGCAACAAAGACTTACTATTCGACAATGGATTAATACCGCACCCTAACATCACCATGGAAGAATACGAGGACACTATAAGCAAGCTGAGCACGAATATGCTCAACTTTTCGCTGGCCAGTTGTAGCTTGAGCGAACAGCTGGATAACGTGAGCACTCGACCCTTTTATTGTCAACCCTGGAATGACTACAGCTAGTCTTTCAAAGCTTAACGATAAGAATTCTGATATTAATCAACCTTTTTTCATCGAAGGCCGCCGAAGGAACAGGACTGGCGTTCATAGTGTTCACACAAGCGATCGTTGAGCTGCCCGGCGCGCCTTTTTGGTCCTGCATCTTTTTCATGATGCTGCTTGCCCTCGGTCTGGGCTCTCAGATCGGTATACTGGAGGGCATGCTGTGCGTCATATTTGACATCGACCTGTTCAAACGAATAAAGAAGCAATATATGACAGGTACGGTGGTATACTTCGACTGGTCATTACCATATATACGACACCGAATTTTGATCCTGAACGATCCTGTGTCACAGGGGTGGTTTGCACTATCTGCTTCTTCGTCGGACTGATCTTCTGCACCGGCGCCGGAGAGTACTGGCTGAAGATGTTCGATAGCTTCGCAGGTACCATAGGTCTCGTGATGGTCGCGCTCATGGAAATGCTGTCGGTGGTCTTCATCTACGGTCACGAAAAGTACTATCGATGTTCGATGTGAATTTGCAGGAGACCTTATTTGGACAATTGTTAATTAAACCTTTCCGCAGGTTCACCAAGGACATAGAGGAGATGACAGGGTATAGGCCGGGACCTTACTGGCAAGTTACCTGGCGATTCCTCGCACCCATGATAATGGTCTGCATTCTGGTTTCTAGTATAGTGTCGATGTTCTTAAAAAAACCTCAGTATTCGGCGTGGGATGCCGCCAAGGTCAGTATATACAGTAAACAGTAACTCCACTTAGAATAATTCCTGTAGAGCTAGTTCTAATGATTTCTTCTGGAATCTCAGGGCATGGCTGTGCCCACCAATTATCCAAGCTGGGTGCTGGCCATTGCGGCGGTGATTATATTTGCGGGCATCGCGCCAATACCGATAGTATTTCTTCTGAGGCGGTTCCAATGCGTCAAGCTTGACGTGGATATCCATCAGGGCAGTATACGACGCATCGACACGACGGTCTCTACCAAGGAAATGATGGGCGACGTCGATGTGAGTCGAGCCAAAAAAAAAGACTACCTTCGCTCCGTATTCGTTTCACCAACATCGATCACGGGATCTTTTCATCAGATATACGGTTATTTTCGCTCGACGAGCACCGCCAATTAACCCCTTGAACGGAAATGACGAGTCCAGCTGGTCATAAACTTTCCTGAACAAACTGGCAATGACGAGCTGGACTCGCTAGAAATTATTGAGGTTTGATACTTTTTATGAGAGCAGTGTCTGTAAGTCATATCGAGTCTATTGCTTTGATATACTTGTGTGCATGCTTCCTAGTTACCGTTAGAATGTAATTTGTATAAATTACTTAAATCGATTTCGTCGAAATTAGTTTAAAAAAACAAAAAGAAAACTAAAAAATAACTAAGAAAATTAAATCGTCTGCCAAAGCAGTGCTGACTGAAAATAAATTGTTGTTCAAGGGGTTAATGTCGCTCGGGATGACTCGGTAAACAGTACTCGCGCTGTCCAGTCGTTGTTTAAACATATTCAAGCCACTTTATCTAGCTGTGCCCTTGAGCGAAAATAGCTATATTTTTACATGGTTGTGTCGATATCGCGAGACAGCGAGTCCAAGAAAATCGCGAATACCGGTTCATTTACTTGCTGTATCGTTGCCTTTCAACCCTCGGATGGTAGAGGTCCTTCAGGATTCAATAATCAACTGGGTACTGCGGCTATCGGAGGGTTGACGATGTATTTCTGCTTCCTTTCCCTATGTCACACGGCTTCTGTGTCTCTACTAAAGGGATCCTACAAGTAAAAAGTATGCTAACTGATCCATCTGTGTAGAGGAATCGTGTCATGTCGCTGTTGTACTTTTGTATTCTCCATGATTTCACAAACACAGCCGTCACCGATCGACACACACTTATCGGCAATGACGATAGAACCGCGGCCGAACATTTTGATCTCGGTTCTGTCGCTATTGCCGAACATGTTCTTCTCCGGCGCAAGCTATCGAGGGACACACGAAGCACGCTCATCAGCTAGCTTAGAGTAGCAATCATGGTAAAATGACTCGGTCGAACGGATGCACCGCGAGTTCACGAATGGTCTGCGACGCTGACTCGGGTGGTCGACGAGGGGATCCGGGGGGTCTATCGGTGGTACGGACTCATGGAAGTCTTTTTACGAAATGGTTCCCTTGCCGAACACCTGGTGGATTGGTGGTAGCAACAAGAAGTGCTCGAGGCGCGTCTTTTCGGCGCGGACGAGCGCAAAGGTGATTCACGTTGGACGTACCCGCAGTTATAGGTAACCGTCCGATCAGTGTGCGGTAACGTCGATTAAATCGCTTCTTCCGTAGCTACCCTACACACGTGAGTCCGTAGAACATACTACGTATTACGGAATGCCTTGTAGCTTCTGTATGTGCGCGCTTCGCACTATCGTTCGCACGTAGAGAGAGCTTCAGCGTTTCGGAGAGGCAGACGTTCTTGGCGCAGCTGGGGTGTGTCACCTGCAAGATTAATACGGGATAGAGAGAGAATGATAGGAAGCAAGAGATAGAGAGAATGATATAGAGAGAAAGAGGCAGAGTAGCAGAGGAGTAACAAGAGATAAACAATCGAGCTTCCAGCTTTCAAGTTCTCGCCGGCACCGCGCCTGTACTGTTCTCTCACATGGCTAAACGCTAGCTCGGCCTCGTTCCGAAGCGATCTCACGCCCTAGACTTTGTAGCTGAGTTTGTTCTTTTCCACGGATCGATCGGTCTGAAACAAAAGGAAGAAGTTCTGGTTCAGGGTTAATCGATCATCTGATTTTCTAGCTGGACGAGTACCACGACAGGCTCGAGGACTTCCCGGAGGAGGACGAGGACATAAACAGCGACGACGACAACAACAGCGCGCCGCCGATCACGAAGATCGTGTCGAACAAGCTGCAGGGGAAACCGTTCAAGATGGAGGTGATGGACTTCTGAGCCGGCGAACCGAGTCGGCGGGTCCGCAGTCTCCTTTCGCGCCGTGGCCAGCAGCGATCGGCGGAAATCGGATGATAGAAAGATCGACGTGAAATGATGACGCACGCGCGAACCGATCGCGATCGAGCGCTAGTACAAAACGACAGGCAGCCAGGATATCGGCACGGGATCGGCGCTCTGTTCCGAAAGCAATATACTTCACCTTCCGAATGCCGACTAATGGGGGGAAGGCGATAGATGAACGAAGAGAATCTTGTAATTCAGAGAATAAGATTACGCGAGAAAACCACACGGCGGCAAAGCAGAGAACGCACGCGCGCGCGCGCGCGCGTTCATTAATTAACAGATCAGGGGGGAGTGCGTTCGCACGGCTCAGTATCGTCGATTCGTTTGCTCAATTATAGGCGAGACGCGACACGTTTCCAACCGGCCTGAACATCATCCACGGTTCGTTCATTCGCGATTCGCTCGGGTACGATCGTTACAGGACATGTCGTTTCTTCGATTTACAATTAGAGCGATCCCTTGCCGTACCTCCGCTGCTTCTAGACTTTCGTCGGAGACACATTTCTGTGCATGCTATCTCTGTCTACATTCGTACGGCAAGCGGTTACATTTCGGTTGAAAAAAAAACATCGAGAAGTGTCCCTCGTTCTTTCTTTGTCAAGGAATGTAGTCTGCGTTCATGTCACGATGATAACGACACGTTTCGCTCGGTCTTCCGCGTTGTCCCGATTCAGTAGCCCAAGATAAACAGGATGCAACAGCGTCGGGGCTTGAATAGCCGCAGCGGAACCGAAAGAAATCGGACGAGTTCGTTGCGGCTCTCCCGGCCCCGGTCCCACCGTCGGAAGATCGACTTGTGGACGGTGCCCAACGTTCCTAACTGCTTCCAAACCTCAGGGGTAACAGAGACGTCAGGAGAGGTTGTGCGAGCCGCGAAAAAAAAAACAAAGCTAGAGGCGAACTCGCCTGCTCGTCTAATAGCGTTGTACGAGTAGGGCATAGCGCGTACGATAGGCGGTATCTTGTTGCGACTACGTATTCGTAGTGATAGTCGGTGGAGGCGGTACAGTGTGCGATCGCCAACTCATCCTTCAAAAATATTTCACCCCTCTCCGACGATCCGCTGCTCCCTTCAGTCACCTGCAATATATTCCAATACATAATGCGTTTCGCGACGATTCCGACAAAACTAAATGAAAACAATACGTGAAATATTTTTGAGCGACGGCGCGTGGACGTCGATGGAACCTCGGGGAATTTCTTTGTAGCTTGCTTGCTTTTAGGAAAGGGGAGCTCGGGCGAATTTCTTAGATACGGTTTCTACAAAAGGCAACCAAACAAAAGAACGTTATATACACATACTTACATAGTTCTATATATAGTTTGATCACGTCGGGCTTTCAGACGAACAGCAATTTGTTCTAGACGTGTAGTTACATCGGTTATCGATCTTGTTACGGTAAAAAAACGCCGCGTAAAATCACTTTAGCTCCCGATCGATTCCACGAACGGAGCACACTGTACGCCGTCCTCGTCCACTGAGTACTTCCGACTCGCTAGAAAACCAAAACAAAAATAAAAAAAAAAAACAGTACAGAAAACCCGATTACTTAATGGCGATGGTAGAGACCGCGAAAAGTTCCGTCGATCGACGGTCGCGTTCCCCGAGTGACGGGGGAGCGCAGTCGATGCCGGATCGCGGAATTTTGATCGCCGTACTTAAACGAGAACGAACAAAGGCGTGACGAACGAAGGAGGTCTTCGGCTATTTTCCCAGAGCGGACGTCCGTCGTTCGACATAACCGGAAACCGAAATGATACCTTAAACTCGCCGCGAGTCAACTGTTTTACAGTCCTTGTCGAACGTCGTTGCGCTCTGTTTCGATATCTATGCGAGAACATTATTGTTTATACCCTAAACTACTGTAAAAAGATGCTACTAAAACTAAGAGTTACCGAACTGCGTTTTACTTGTGCGAAAGAAACACACTCCTTCACCGAGACACTGACGCCGGAACTGTCGAGCACCGAACGCGACCGGCTTGAAATTTCTATTAGATACAATTAGACAGCGACCATCGAGAATATACGTGAAATTTGGTTACAGGATACATATTTAATTAACAGATCGATGTGACCGGTAACTGTCATCGAAAACATCATTAGAATCTCGGTAATTATAAAACAAGGTATTGGTGATCCGCCATTTTGTCGGGTTCGATGGTTCCAGCGTTAAGCACGACGAACGGCGTTTTCGCTGTCGCTCGAAAGTTGATTTTCATTTTCAGATTTTACAGTTCTAGAGTTTTCGAACGATAGCGGAAGTGCCCCAGCGTCGATAGGCAGCAAAGCGTTCGAAGTTCAGTTCCTCGAGTATTCGTTTCGAACGAATAAACGAGTTCGTGAAAAAGTGGGGAGGGGGAGACCAAGAACACGGCCACGATGTTCCCGAATTGCCGTCGAGCACGACGCGCGTTCGCGCGAACGAAGTCCAAAAATTACTTGCGACCGACAGGGTCGCATGTCCCGTCCTAACGATCAAGAAAATGACGACGGCGACGACGACAATGACTACACTTGAAGAAACGCTATATTTTTTTGGCAGCACGAATGCTCGGACTATGTACTCGGAACCGTGTTCTTTTGCCATTCCGTATCCGTTTGTTTCGCCGGACAAGGGAACGAAGCACGACCGCTGCCGCGTTCGTAGACTTTAAAACGCATAGATCGTATAGATAGCGGTGTATTGTATACACGAGTATCCAGAAAAAAACGTTTAAATTGTAGCAGCCGTAGAACTGCAACAAATTCTCTTGCCGTGCAACATTGTAGCATGTTGCTATACGTGCGGTCGGAGACCCGGCGAGGGCATACGCACCGGAGGCACGAGACGTCCGGTCGGCGTTTCTTAACCAAGAGACGATCGGGCGCGAATCCGAGAAACGCGGGCGAAAAGCTCGGCCACTTGGTCGTCAGCTCGCGTCGAGTCCGGTCCTTACACGCGCTAATTAAAAATAATAAAGTTTCCTTTTGAACACGCAGAGTGTGATAGAAGAGTGGTTATTGACCCCCTACCACCTCAAAATAAAAGCTTATTTATTGCCGAGTAAGACGGTGTAGAACAAGATCATTTGAAACGATAACGATCGATCGATGTCCCGATATCCGTTAGCAATTTATACAACGGTCAGATAAGTTCCTAGGAAATACAACGATTTGGAAACAAATTACAGGAAAGAGGGTTTAACCATAACGTCACCGCATAGACAACCGCTTATCGGCATAGATAACGGTCTTCAAAGTGATACGATACAGTCAGACTATTCGCATAGTGCCTACTTGTGGTGGCGCGGTGGAATCTTATCAAAAAGATTCGAAGTGGGCTAACGATAAAGCGACGCGCTTCAAAGGTATCGCTCGTCGCGTACCGAGCAATTTGCTTTTACTCGTGGACAGTGCTTGATCGGCCCGCGACAATGGAAAAGCGATTAGCTAACGGAGATCGGCCGGCGATCGGTCGGGAAGCCGAACAACGATTAGTCAACACCGAGAAGGACGCGTTTCTAGTCAAGTATCGGAATCAGTTCTACAATATCCGCGAATTTATCAGGTACCATCCCGGTGGAAAACGCGTGCTTGGTCATTTTGAAAATCGAAGCCTCGACAAGGCTTTTATCGAGAATCCACACTCCAAGGCGGCCCACCACCTGTTCGAGGACTTCAAGGTGGAGGCGAAGGAAAAATACCAGGAATACGAAGTGAGTGATCGGTTCTGGATCATGTCCGTGTTTTTGTACGACCCTCTTTTCCTCGAATTTGATCTGCGTTGATCCGTCCGCGAAACTCGTGGTCATTTTTTCCTCCTAACATCGTGGATAGCCGGGTTCTTGTGTAGATAATCTTCTCGGAAAAGTATTCATGTTAACATCCGCAGCACGACGATAAGTATTGAAAAGTTTGTAATACCAGCTTTTTCGCGGAAGGTCGTCCCGCGTTATCATGTTAATCAAACCTTGAAACAGATCGCACTTCCTCAGAGGTTTTCGGCTAATATTCTATCCCAAGTCAGGATTTCGTTAAGCCCCGCGCAAACACACGCGAATTCGTTTCTCATCGTGATTTATACATTGGTCGTTCCACAAACGCAACGTTTTTGCAAATCAAGCTATCTATCTATCTAATGCTCGATCGATTGTTAATCTTTACGTTGTGGTGAAACTTGCGAAAGCTGATACTTCGTTTCTTTCTCCATATTTATCATCCTCGCAACGCAACACTTCATTCAACATCCCTTATCGTCTAAGAAATTCCTGTAAAACAACAATAATAACAATCTTTATTGCATAACGTAGTAAACTGATAGAGAAGTAATAAAATTGGTTCTACGATCTCCTTGTTAGTCTTCATAATCGGTCTACAAATACAACGGACTTTGACCCTTTGAAGGAAAAAGGACTTTTGACCTTTAACAAACATTGTCGATCACTCCTCGTCGTTTCATTTGATAGGACCTGATCGATTGGGACTCGTCTATTCTCAGCCAAGTAGGAGATTTGGGAAATCGATACTGGGAATGGGTGAACCTGCCGGTGAACCGTGAGATCCGAATGTTCAAGTCGAGTATCCTGGAGTCAATATCGATCACACCGTGGTACTTGGTGCCAATCGTGTGGATCCCGGTGTGTATCTATTTTCTTCGATACGGCGTCACGACCATGGCCGGCCATTACTTTGGTAATTACTATTTTTGTTGTATCTGATTTCCCCGCTCATAAATATCTTATCTCTTACGTTTTACATACGATACGAGTGTAAATACTCGACGCTTATAATTGATGTTGCACAATCGCGACGTTACTTGGAAATTTCACGTTTCCGTGTTAAGTTCCTCGAGATCTTGGAGAACGACCGGCTGCAGTGATATCCGCAAGAAACGGAAACAATCATTACTAGATAACAATAGGAACGATAGACGCCATCGTTTGCCGTTCTCTTTGTTCCAGGACACGCGCTGGTCGACGCTTTTATCTCATACGTGTTCGGTATTTTGTTATGGACTATATTAGAGTATGTGCTTCACCGGAAGTTGTTTCATTTTAAACCGCCAGCCACGTCGAAGCTACTCATCTGCTTGCACTTTATACTTCATGGGGTCCACCACAAAGTATGTACAAAGGTCTACAAATTAAATCTTATGTCATTCTTTAACCACAGAAATAAAAGGAAAACTAGCCTTTTAATTTCTTTTTTAAGGCTCCCTTCGACAACAGGAGACTAGTGTTTCCGCCAGTGGTCGGCCTGCTCATGGCTAAGTTACTATGGAGCATTTACCAAGCATCGTTTCCTTCGTCAGTGGTTTATTTTATTGCCGCCGGTACTACAACAGGTACTTCTCGCCGACTTATTTGCATCTAATATATAAGTTACCGTGTCTAATACATACAAGTTAATTTTGTTCACAGGGTATCTTTGTTACGACTTAATTCATTATTATTTACATCACGGCGCGCCGAAAAGCGGGAGCTATCTCTACATCATGAAAAGAAATCACAATTATCATCATTTTTCGCATCACGAGCTAGGTAATGATCCGTTTACCTTTAAACGCCGCTCTAACCGTCTTGGAATGCTAATACTTGTCCCTTTAGGTTTCGGTATCAGCAGCAAACTATGGGACTATGCGTTTGGAACAAGCATTTATCTCCGACAATTAACAAAACCCATAGAATGGTGAACACCGCGTCACGGGTGATTGTAAATTATCTATACAGTATTTGCTTCTCCTCATTGATCTCGGTGTTTGTCCGGTGGACAATACTTTAAGTACAAAACAAGGAACAGAAAAATGCACATAAATAAAGGGCAGAACGAGATCTCGGTAAGAGAGCAAAAAAAAGAGAGAGATAAACGATACAAACGACCCATGCTCTTGCATTGACATACCATTAAGTATTAAGTACTGAACAAAAGGGACCAGTAGACTTCAGTTGCCATACAATAAATATAAATACGATTATGGTGCATCAACCTTGATGTTCTTTCTACCCATACTTAGCTGTGGGAAAGTACTCTTATTCGTGGGAGGATTCAGTCTGGAGGATAAATGAACGAACGCTTCTAACAAGCTAGTCCTGTCCATGACATTCACTTCGTAGTGTTTCAGCTTTTCTCTGGTGCACCAGTTGGCCGCTTTGCTTGCAGTGTTCTCCAAACTGTGGGCCTCCTCTTCCTTAGTCCGATTGCCGACAACAAGAACTGTTATCTCTTTCTTATCCTTGTTCCGGTCTATGTCTTTCTTCAATGGAAATAGCACATCCAAGGACTCTGGTTTGGCCGTATCATAAACCAGAACGTATCCATCCGCGAAACCAAGATAATGTCGCGGCAGCTGTTGATTATTTGCATTGTTTTGCAGAGATTCCAGTCCAGCTGTGTCGTAAAATCGTACTTTTTCTTTAGTGCCGCGATCCGTTTCTATGTTCGCAACGTATATGTCCTCGATAGTAGGATGTATTTCCTGTTGTATACATTCATATTTTATGTAAACGAAAATTAAATATACATCTCTAGTAATTTTATTATATATTAATAATGTATGAACGCGTTCACTTGCGAAAAATTTGAAATGAACATAACCTCTAAACGCTTACTGTTTTGGCGCTGATGCTTCCGTAAATAAGTTGCTCCAACAATGCTGTTTTTCCTACTCCTTTCATCCCGCAAACAACTACTTTCGTTGTTTTTCCCATATTCGATTCTTGTACTATGATAACACTCTTCGCCTATTGTTTACGCGCATGTAAATGTCAAAAGTAACACATGCAGATGGAAAAATGACACTTCTTCTACGAGTCGGTAAGGTCAACACAGACTCGCGAGTCTAGTAACTCGATAGTGACCAACGTGCTTCTAGGGAAAAAATGTTACCTCTGATCTAATATTAATATTCATCTCATTCGGTTTATTTAATTTACAAATTCTCTTGGTAGCTTAAAAATATCGAATCTGGTAATTGATATTTTCCACTATTTATGCAGACGTATAGATTGTTTATACGTAATTATTTCTTACTTTTCGTCTTACTGTCAGTGTGCAGTCATTGAAAAATGTCTAACCGGTCAGTGAAAAACTAAATTGGAATGATTCAAGCAAAGCTGTTATAAACGATTCTAACAAACAGTGGCAGCATTTACTTTTGCATTATTAAAATACCTTCACTATTTAATCATAGTGTTTTGTCTAAATACTTTTAAAATATGTTACACTCCCTCTTTTACCCGCCACGTTGCTCCCCCCTTTCAAGCAGTTTATGTACAAAATTTACATTTTTTCGATATTCTACCGTCATTGTGTGATTCAATCTCCTCACAATTAAACTTTAATAATCGTTTGCATTTCCAATTTTGTACACATCCATGCATAGTGCCCCAAAATTTAAATGTTGGTAAACTTTTTAGCGATAGAAGTGCATGCATAAATCTTTCTGCACCTTAAAGTTCATAGAAATCAATTAGAAATAGATATCTTTCCAAGATATCTACATTGATGATGGAACTAGACGAACCAAAGCACATCTCCATTTCAAATTTGATCTGTACCACGCTGCTTTCTCACGTGGAACTTACTATAATCTATAGTTCAGATCCTTCTTTCACTTGTTCTTCAGACTTCGAATCATCAGCCAGAAGAGCATTCAAGTCTATATCTTGAAAGTTTATAGAATGTTGACTGGATCCTGAAGCAATAAACAGTATATGCATTGTACATGTATAATGAAAACTAAAACCATAGAAGGCTGTGTACACATACCAGCATGCGCAAGAAAAAGATCCTTCAAAAATCCAAGTTCTTTGGTGAGCATTTTAATTTTTTCTTCGAGCAACTCATTCTCTGTTTTCAACTGATTCACACGTTCTAAAGTCTGTTGAGTGCGTAATTTGCTTTTAACTCTAGAACGTTTTACAGCCTGCAACAATACCATGAAGTTATATAAAACAGTATTAGTATATAATAATTGATTTTTATAATCCACAGAAGATAAATTAAATTTCTTCACCTGATTATTTCGGTCCCTCCTCCTTCGATAATCTTCGTCATCCTCCTCCTCGGAAACTTGCCGCTTCTTTTTGTTTTCCTTATTTTTAGGAGCCATCTAAACATAATATTCGGTATTACACTACCGCTCAAATCTACACCGCATTGATAATTAGCGATTGATTTATTTATGTAATACCGTTCTCTGTGTTGTTTTTAATCACTTTTTATCATAATGTTTATGCAGGAGCTCGTGCAATATACGTCAAAACTACAGTAATGGGTCCTACTTCTACACACTTTTCGTGCTCCCTAAGTTGGCTCGCACATCCCCACCATTTTACTGCTCATCCAACTCTGCGCAAGCACCGTAGAAAGAGAACGAGAGACGATGAAAAGAAAGAGGACGATAACCGTCAAATTCTATATGTGTTTGTGTACATGGATAGGAAACCTAGGTTTCTTTCACTTTGTCGTGCTTGCTGCTCAAATTCCCGCGCATTTGTTCGATTAGCGCCATCTGAGGCATGCGTTGTGAAATTGTATTTGTAAAGGAGCTTCCAACTTTGAAAAAAAATGAGATTATAATGTCAACATATTAATTATAAAAATTAACAAATTCTCAGATTCGATGGAACAGGTTTTCCCGTTGTCCAATCGATTTCAACTTTTGCACAAGGTAGTTTTTCATCTAATGTCATAATTCTGTAGTTTATTAGTTGAAGCTTCTTTAAAAATCGAATTTCGTGCCACTGATGGCGCGCCAATAGAACAGATGCGCAAAAAAGAGTAAGACCGCAAGTAAGGCGGAGCGAGACAAGCTACATCGTTCGTCAGTGTGACTTGCTCCGCATGTAGTTGTGTTGATTTCATGTCCTCGTGCTCACTCGCTGTTTTCCCTCTTTTTCTTTGACTGTGATAGCATTGTATCGCAAGTAAATCGTCCACCAATCAGAGCAAACAAAATTTCTACGGTGACCCTCGCTAGCGGATC
This sequence comes from Augochlora pura, assembly GCF_028453695.1. Taxonomy (NCBI): domain Eukaryota; kingdom Metazoa; phylum Arthropoda; class Insecta; order Hymenoptera; family Halictidae; genus Augochlora; species Augochlora pura. The sequence goes on along the minus strand of NC_135776.1, from coordinate 2,087,764 downwards.
GAGCTGCAACGCAGAGGTGGCAGTAGTAGTACTCATTACTGCACATCTGTATGTGTATCCAATAATGCAACGCATAAGTCACGGTCAATGTTTTTGCAGCGCGTAGTATGATTTGAACGTTTACGATACTGATTAAAAAACACCGTGAAATGTCGAGAGACGTCGTATTTTATATGCAGCAATTTCACTTACCTCGTACGTTTCACAAATGTCCATACATTTCCGATTCGGTATTTCCGTGGGAATCCTCGAGATTAACAGTTCTACACTTACAATTAGTAAACCACCATGCGTGACACAGTAGAATATAATTCAGTTACGTTCTGTAGATGATGAAATGCTATTTAAAGCGAGGTTGCAGTTGCAGGTGATCTGCGATGTGGCGACACCTTCCTGGCCCGTAATGGCCGCCAGAGGGGTCAGGAATTTTCATTCTCAAATCTCAACAATACGAACCTATTAACACGAAAATTATCATAATCTGTCAACATTCAATCAAATCACAAACATGTTTATCTTTCTAGCTTATATGTCTAAGCAAATACAATTTGAATCTCGCATAAGCTGTACAAAAGTGATAGAAAATATGTAATTTGAATTCATTTTGAATTCGCGCCCGATTGAAAACTGCGTACGATGCGTCATCGAGTGACGTATCCCATTATACGATTCGTGGAGGGGCGAGGCCATTGCATAGTCTAGGATTTAATACGAAATCAGCATGATGGCCGTCATGTTGTTATGACAAGGGATACGTCAAATTTGTATTGTTTCCTCAAACTGAACTGGACTGGCTGCCATCGTATCTTCCGATTCAATTTCGGTAGTTAAAAATCGTTTTTGTATCTTTCATGTACACACAGACAATAAAAATGCCGGTCCAGAAGGATTCAAACATTGTGAAAATTGCTGTGAAGATGACGGATCAGGTGCCGCAACTTATTGAATTTAATCAAAAGCATCCACTAACCGGAATCATTCAGGTGCGTCGAACAAACTTTATGATCACTATGTTGGGAAAATCGAATCTATTTCTCTTGTCGGTTGTTTATTGAAAAAATACCAAAGCGATTGTTTACCAAACAGAAAGTTCCACTGATTTTTAATTGAAATTTTTACCAGGAATTATGCAATGGGTGGGGTCTGTCCGATCCTGAAACATACTCTTTACAATTTACGGAAAGTAATCAAAATTATATCACAGAAAAAAATCGTAACGAAGTGAAGAACGGCAGTATCCTAAAATTGGAGTTCTCTCCTTCCAAAACAGCTAGCGATATTTTAACGAAGCTTAACAATGGAACTGTGGAAGAGAAAAATGCAGCTTTGCAAAAATTAAGCACGCTGAGCACTGATATGACATTTGCACTAGAATTTATTAATAAGAAAGGTTTAGGTTTGATCATATCACAGGTAATTGATTTTTTGAATAACACAGATATTGTATTACTATATTGTATCATTCTCATAGGTGGAAGGAGAGAAATATAAAGGTAGCGCGCTCGCGTATTCCTTGCAATCGTTCGTCGAACTCATGGATCATGGAATTGTCTCTTGGGATATTCTAGAGACACCATTTATCAATAAAGTGGCAAGCTACGTAAATAGTCAGACTACAAATCAAGATACCAGTATTGTTAAAGCTTCTCTTAGTATCCTCGAAAATATAGTGCTCAATTCTTCAGGAAAGTATGCACAAGTTGAAAAGGAGGTAGCATTCCAAAATTTAGTTATGCATTTACAGAGTGTGAGTCCACAGATACAACAGAATGCAATAGCCTTAATAAATGCCTTGTTCTTGAAGGCTGATTTATCTAAACGCAGACAAGTTTCGGCGGTTCTTCAGTCAAAGCAAGTTAGAAATATTTTTTTAACAAACATCATTGCAGAGTCTACTTGCCAGGTATCAAATATAGATGTAGTAATTTTTATCGATATTATTGTTTTCTAGAATTAATTACTTGTTCAGGTTGGTGCTGAAATGGCGCATCAGCTTTATGTATTGCAAACATTAATGTTAAGCCTATGGGAACAACGAATGATGACAAAAATGGATCCCCAAGATCAAGATGCACATGATAAAATTAAAGAACTTAGAAAAATTGCTTTTGACACTGAAGGAGCACTCAGTGGAGACGTGAATGCTCGTAAACAGGGCTTGTATGCCAAAGATTATAAGAAATTGGGTTTCAAGTACGATATCAATCCTGCTTTGGATTTTAATGAAACTCCTCCTGGAATGCTTGCTCTGGACTGCATGGTCTATTTCGCGCGCAACCATACCGAAGCTTATACTAAAGTCGTTCTGGAGAATTCTTGCAGAGCAGATGAACACGAATGTCCATTCGGTAGGACGAGCGTGGAGCTAGTTAAACTACTTTGCGAGGTTTTACGTATTGGAGAAGCTCCCAGTGAACAGGGTCAATCATATCATTCCATGTTCTTTACTCACGACCATCCATTTGAAGAGTTCTATTGTGTGTGCATAGTTCTTTTGAATAAAACATGGAAAGAGATGAGAGCCACTACCGAAGATTTTGTTAAAGTATTTTCGGTTGTGAGGGAACAAATCACTAGAGCGCTTCAGAGCAAGCCCACAGGATTGGATAAATTCAAGAATGAGCTGCAACAATTGACGTATTCGACGATAACTAATCTTTGGCATCAAGAAAGAACTACCAGGGAAGAAGGAGAGAGTCATGCGAGACCAATAGTTGAACTGAGAGAACAAATTACACCCGAGATTCTAGAACTTATTCAACAGCAGCGCCTAGGTTTCTTAGTAGAAGGTACTAGATTTATGAAGTACGGTGCTAGAGGACAGAGAATCAAAGATAAGTTTTGGTACGTCCGATTATCGCCCAATCATAAAGTATTTCATTATGGAGATTGCGATGAAAAGTCTGTACCGACGATTGACGAGTTACCCACAAAATTAGCTGTCGTCGAAGTCCGTAGTTTACTCATGGGAAGAGATTGTCCCCATATGAAAGATGTGCAACGACGGAAAAATACGCACCAGCTAGCCTTTTCTTTAATCTTGGATTCCGTGGATGTTACCAGTTTAGATTTTGTTGCTCCGGATGAACAAGTATTTGATTACTGGACTGATGGCATTAATGCTTTATTGGGTACGTAACAAACATTGTTTGCATAATGTTTTCTGCCTCTTGTGAAATTAAGAAAGCAATGATTTATTTACAGGCAATAAAATGACCAGTAAAGAGGCAGACAATGATTTGGAAACATTATTATCGATGGATATTAAATTAAGACTTCTGGATGCAGAAGGTATCGATATTCCTCAAGATCCACCTGCTATTCCCGATCCACCGCCAAATTACGACTTCTGTTACGAACTTAAGTGAACATTTTTCCTCATGTTTTAATAATATTTTAACAATTTGATGCGAGCCTATCTTGGCTAGAGTATCTGCCATAATTAAGACTACAGTCACATTTTTTATACCGTCAATGAATTTTAGCATTTTTTACTGATATTGTGACTGTATTATACACACGGTTTTCGTATTATATTGAACCGTATTAGTATTGTAGTTAAATTATACAAGGAAACGCAGTGCATTTTGCCAAAGATATATTTTACATTTTACATATACAAATTCTATAAAAATCTTTTAAAATCATTTGTATATACGAATTTAATATAAAGATTGACATTGCTTCTTTACCGATACTTTTAATCATGTTAGTGTAATTATAATGAATTGTAATGTGACATTATTTAAAGTCACATTTTTGTAGCTCGATCATTTTATAGACATTTTGTAAAGATTATTATATACGTATTAGAGGTGTAATAAATTAAAAAGTGTAAGTTAATAAATTATTTATTGAAACATGTTTCATGAATAATATCATAGATAAAAAGTGATAATATTAGAAGCAGTAACGATGTAGATCGTGTGCAGGTACATATGTTGTAATTAGTCCAAAAAATAGTATGAATTGTATAATTAAGAATATTTTTCATTTTTCTAAGCGTGCAAAGGCGCTGTAAAATTGTGATCACAATTTGCAATATCTCACATGATGTCCTCTGAAAGTATATGATAACTTTGGGGGTCATTTGCTTGATGATTTGGTGAACAAAGGAAGAATTCGATGAAATTAAGGACTGGGCCTCTACTAAATGGATTCAAGTATCTGCCCTTCTTATCTCTCAAATACGAATACCGTTTGTAATTGAACATTTCGTTTGTAGTCAAATTCATACAGGCATGCAACACCTATACAAATGAGATATATTATTTAATATAATCGGATCAGTGTGAGTACATTTTATATTTACCGAAGTGCACGTCAAAATCCATCCGAGTCCACAGAACACCAAAGCTTCTAACACACCTAATACGTATAATAATTGAATTCCTTCCATCGCCATACAATAACAAGCGAAGTAAATTGAAAATGAACAATTTATCGCTACGCACATAACAAAAAGAAAAAACCACATCCTGAAATAGTGAATCATCGTTAATAAAAAATACAATTACATGGTCATTTGATAGAAATACTTTAAAAATTACCGATTCCTTAAACCAACGCAGTTGTATATAAATGGACAATGATGATCAAAGTAAGTAACGCATCTATTGCAAATTCTGCAATGCTTTGCTCTCAGTGGTCTGAAACATCTACAACTGTGACACAATCGAGATAGTAACACGTTTCTTTTTTTCCATTTATCAAAATATGGAATCTGTAAAAGTATTTGTTGAAGATTTAGTAATATTTTTTAACGGATAGTTCGGAACTCGCAAAACCATACTTGTTTAATGGCCCTATAATAAGTCTCGCTGTTTTGTGGTACGTAGCCAGGATCCCTCCTATTTGCTACGATCCAAGAAATCCACATAACGACGTTCCAATAAATAAAGCAATAATGGCTGCCGCGTAGAAGGTTCCACGTTAACGGAATACATTTTAGTAGATACATCGGATATCCCCATAGTAAAACAGATATCATAAAGAGCAGTATAGGACCTTTACTGTTTCCAGCTCCGCCAAATAGTAGTGCCCTGTAAAGAAGATAAACGGTGATAAGTTAATGAGTCAACGACAAACGATCAAAGTAACATCCTGAAATAATGAAACGTTGATAATTTAATGAGTCAACGACAAACGATCAAAGTAACATCCTGAAATAATGAAACGTTGATAAGTTAATGAGTCAACGACAAACGATCAGAGTAAATCTTACCAAAGTTCGTTAATAGGAGGAATCCATCTAGCCCGTCGTTTCTGTTCAGCCTGAAGTATCCTAACGATTTCTGAATGCCTGTGACTCTTTGCCAATTGTAAAGGTGTCTTTCCGTTTTTGTCACGAGGCTCCAATTCGATTTTACTTTTTTCGCATAATATTTTAACGCAACTAATATTGCCGGAAAGGCACGCTAAATGTAATGGAGTAGATCCAAAATAATCTGGCTTTTGTAAATCTACTCCACTATATATAAGTAATCTTATTAATTCTGCATGGCCCTTGTAAGCTGCCCAATGAAGAGCAGTATCACCGTTTATGTCCGTTAAATGTCCCAATGCACCAGAACCTAACAAAAATGCAGCTGTTGCGAATTTTCCGAACATGCAAGCAGTCATTAGAGGTGTTAGACCTTTAAAGTCTGCTGCATTCACAGCAACTCCTGCCTAGAAACCATTAGCAATGCAAACTTCATTAAAGTAAATTATAAACACATAGACAATCGTTCTATTAAGAAGTATACCTTTAATAGTAATTGAACTATGGCACTGTGGCCTTTTCTGCAAGCCCAGTGTATTGGTCTAGGTCCTTGTGTTCCAAGACAAGAAAGATCAACTGGTCCATTTCTTTCTATCAAATACCTCATTACCTATAACACAAATAAAATATGTTAAGGGTAGGTAACAGTTCCGTTTACTTAATGTTGGTGAAAATGTAAGAACTGACTTCAATGTTTCCATCCAATGCAGCCCAGTGGGCAGGGGTATATCCCCATTCATCTCTTGCACTTAGTACACTCAATCCATTTTTGTCTACTAATTCATCGACAGCTTCAATTTCACTAAAATTGTAGATCATTGTTAAATTCTTAGTAGTCTCATTAATTATTAATAGATTTATTAAAGTCCTACCCAGATCTGAGAAGTTCAAAGATCCTCCTAGTCTCGTCGGATGGGGTTTGACCTGGCGCGTGTTCGTCGGCATAAATGTTGTCATCGGGGCCATTTCGTGGCTGTAAATCAGTGCCCTTTGACGAACCGTGACTTTGATGAGCGGTGCTAGAAATTGGAGTGTTTGGTAGATGCCCGACCATGTCGGGATCGGGGCTTAGTTCCCATACGGACCTCGCTGCACCGGGCCCTGTTACAGGGCTCACGGGATACACCTGAAGCAGCCCATATAAATTCGAATACGTCAAAAAGATCTAACATTATCATTTAATTTAACTTAAACATTGAAACAATTGATATTTATTGATTTTCCAACCCGCCAAAAATTCGAAACTTGGCGGTAATTTCGAAGATGCTATTATCGTGTTGTTACCCGTAGTCTGTGCTTAATAATAAAAAAAACATCCAACTAGGTTCCTTCGATTTGTGATTGTTGTTTGTTAGCAGAGACAAGTTCTGTTTAAGTTTACCTTGCAAAGCGTTGCGAGTTCCGTATTGGCACGTTCGTGTTCGGAAGGTGTCCTGAAGGATGCGCCCTGCGAAGAGGTTGACCCACCTTCCGGAACGGTTAGTCACAAAGAAATGTTTGGTCCAACCATTTTCTCCTATTCTTTTTGGTTTACACAGCCTTTGCTTCACAATTATCAATCTTTTCGAATAATGCAGCTGGTTAGTAGACGACGTGACGAATCCCGTGAACCAACATCCGCATTTCCGAATGGGACCAACTATCGTTATTTGGTATTGCGCATTCAAATCAATACCGTGGTTGAATGAACGCCTGCGTACTGAACCCGTACAGCATGCGAAACTGTAAGAACTAGTTATGATTACTTCTGTGAAAATGTCACGAATTATGTTAACACTTTAATGTGGTTGAAAATTGGCAATTTAAGGCAATTTAACAATCAAGTTACTTATTCTGCTTAAAACAGTCTAATAAATTCTTTTCGAGTCGGTACTCATATTTAAGAAACTTGTTCAGTTTCTTTTAGATACGGTATAGCTATGAGAAAATCTACTAACATCTATTAATTTACTGTTGTTAGATTAAATGTTAACGACAAATCGTAAATTTCATTTCAGGTGGCTATATAGATCACGTCGCAACTAAACTAGTCCAGAGCTGTAACTTTTTTTTTGTTTATGGTATGCGAAGAGTCTTTTCATGGACATTGAAGACGTATAGGACTATTTAAAGAATAAATTGTAGCATTTTTTGAACGTATCGTTAATTTGTGTGCGTGTAATTTAAAGCATGAAACATGTGCATACAAATGTGTGTGTGTGTGCGCTCGAATACAGTAATTACTCTGTACGTTAGCACGCACATCCCCATCATTTTGCTACGTATCCAATCATCAGTCGATTCTTATTCAGCAGCGAATCATTAGCCAACCAGAGCAAAGAAAATTTCTATGTCGTCCCTCGCTAATGGATCAAGCTGCGGTCTAAAGATGTTCAGGAGTGGACCCATTGCTCTAGTACACGCTGTCTAGATGACGCCAAGAGTTTCATACACAAAGTGTGATTTACGCTGGCAATTTACAGTGTCAAAAGATAATTTGTTGTGATGTTTAAAATATAGAGTTTTATTCATTAACGTGATATGGCTCCTACAATTCAGACGAATGGCAGTACAACCGACAGAGATAAACGTACCGCCAGACCGGCAGACAAAAGGTACATCCTATTTTATGTTATAACCTAAAATGAGTATTACAATGCGTTTAGACACCTATCGATTATTTTACATTTAGATCCGAGTTAATCTGCCGTGTTAAATATTGTAACACGCTGCCTGATATACCGTTTGATCCAAAATTTATTACATATCCTTTCGAATCCACGAGGTAAGTCTGGAGTGTTTATGTTCGCGTAATTTTTAATTCAACTTATAATAAAACGATATTTACAGATTTATACAGTATAATCCAACATCTTTGGAACGAAATTATAAATATGAAGTATTGACGGAACATGATTTAGGCGTGGAAATCGATCTTATAAACAAAGACACTTATGCTGGAGATGTTAATGCTCAGCTGGATCCAGCTGATGAGAAGCTCTTGGAAGAAGATGTTCTCACTCCGCAAGATTCCAAAAGATCTAGACATCATGCCAGGAGCGTTTCTTGGCTCAGACGTACAGAGTATATTTCGACAGAACAAACCAGGTTTCAGCCACAGACCGTGGACAAAGTTGAGGCCAAAGTTGGTTACAGTATTAAGAAGAACTTTAAAGTAAGTTATATTATATGTTATTGTATTTAATATTTACAATTTATATTGATACCATATACAAAAATGCTGATCACTTCTTTTACATTTAGGAAGAAACATTATATATGGACCGTGAGAGTCAGATAAAAGCTATTGAGAAAACCTTTGAAGATAACAAAAAGTCAATTGAAAGACACTACAGTAAACCTAATGTGGTACCCGTTGAAATTTTGCCAGTGTTTCCCGATTTCAAGGTAATTCCATATTATTTTCGTATGGAAAACGTTTTATTAATTAAATCGTTTGTTATTTTCAGTTATGGAAATATCCTTGTGCACAAGTCATATTCGACTCAGATCCTGCACCAGCAGGACGTTCAGTGCCTGCTCAAATTGAAGAAATGTCTCAGGCTATGATAAGGTAAGTCATTGATTACAAAATTTCTTATTGTACTCTTTGTTTAGATTAGTAACAGACATTATAATAGAAATGTATTTTCAGAGGTGTCATGGACGAGAGCGGTGAACAATTTGTTGCATACTTTTTGCCACTTGATGAAACGATGGACAAACGTAGACGGGACTTCACAGCTGGAATTGATTACGCTGACGATGAAGAATACGAATATAAAATGGCTAGGGAATACAATTGGAATGTGAAGAGTAAAGCTTCTAAAGGATACGAGGAGAATTACTTCCTTGTTATGCGACAAGATGGAGTGTATTATAACGAACTTGAGACGCGTGTGCGCCTTAGTAAACGTCGCCAGAAAGCAGGACAACAGCCAAATAATACGAGATTAATTGTAAGACATCGGCCGCTAAACGCTAACGAGTTTAAAATGCAAAGATACAGGGAGAAACAATTGGAACCACCTGGCGAAGAAGACGAGGAAGAAGAGGAGGAGGAAGAGGAAGAAGATGAAGAAGAACCTCAGCAAGAAACTGAGAAAGCTGATGAAAAAGGTAGGCAGAATGTGATATGTTTAAACAAGTTGTCTACAATTCAGAAATTATTAAATTGTATTATTTTAATAGGATCTGAAAACGAAGCTGGATCTAGAACATCGTCCAGAGCTTCTTCCCGAGCATCCAGTAGGAAATCTAGATCCCGTTCAAAGTCTGCTTCCAGATCGAAGTCTCGATCTCGGTCACCGTCAAAGTCGAGATCTGGTTCCCGTTCACGCTCCGAATCACGATCTCCATCAAGATCGCGCAGTAAATCAAGATCGAGATCGAGATCGAAATCTGGTACTCCACAATCAAGGAACTCTTCTAAATCGAGATCCCGCTCTAGATCTCGCTCTAGAACTCCACCTAAATCTCGATCTGGAACTCCATCGAGTACAAAATCTAGATCAAAGTCAAGATCTCGTTCAAGGTCTAGATCAGGTAGTGGTAGTGGCAGTGGATCTGGCAGCGGTAGCGGTGAAAGTGGTTCTGAAAGTGAATAAATATTAGGAGACTTTCTATCTGAATTATGAAACGAAAAATCTTCTGATCGGATTGTTATAGTCCTGGAAATATTCAAAACTTATATGTATATAATGAATATCATAAATGTATGGTTTATTCCGATACGATTAAAATGTTGATTTTAATAAGAAAAATGTTTCAGAAAAGGTTAAAAGTATTCCAGTATCCTAAACGCAGGTTGCAGATCGTTTTTTAATAGTTTTGTACAAAATAGGTATTGCAGTAGGATCAAGTAAGGAAATTAACTACCATATATTTGTATATAAGTATCATTCTCATATTTAATTCATTTCTTTTAGAAAATATTTATATTTTTCTATATCAATTGTTTGTATTAAAAATCGATATACGACGTATCAATATTAATGATAAAATATTCCTAATATACGCACATTCCGTATAAAGTAGAATGAGAATCGTACCTATTAAAACCTAATTATTTGCTTTGCACTATTAACTAATTTTTTTCTTGAGTTCTCTGTTTATTTAAACTTGTCAGAAAAATAGCATGTATTATTTTATCGTTATTTCATTATCTGTATATTACATGTTAACTTTAATTTGTACAATTGTTCGATGTAGTTATTGTAGTAGTTGGTATTAAGTTAAAAGTATAACAAGAAAACACTTGAGAACATGTTCAATTGGAATTCAGAATTTCCAATCCCAGGGTATACATAAAACACCATCGCTCATAACGGAGTAATAATGTGTTACCCAGAGCATCACACCTTCTAATAAAGGAGCTAACACACCTTTGTGCAGTAGTAAACGTTCACAACATTGTATCATCAGATCTGGAGTAATACTATCATCCTTATTAAGATTGATTAAACCTAATTCTTTTATAGCTGTATCATGAAGCTTACGTTCTACGTGTTTTATACTGAAAAAATAAAGATAAACATATAGATATATATATAAGGCAAGAAAAATTATAATTTATATCTGTCATTTGATAAGATAGTCCTACTTGTTATAGTGATGTAATCTTTTAGTAGCTTCTTCTAAATTCTCTGTAATAAAATTGACTAATAGAAAACTAGGACACGAGGATGGTACTATAAATTGTCCAGTAGGAGACAGCATTAAAGGGCCAGCCTCCCTGTAAACAAAACTTATTTCAGTATTTCGATTTATGTTAAATTGGTACTATAGTGTACTCACAAGCAATGTAATTAAATTTACCTGATACTTACATAGAAACCAAAAGTTAAGATATTACATACGAAATGTTAATACTAACGCTTCAATGACAATCTCATACGTTGATAAGCTGGCTGGCCACACTTTCGGATAATTTCTTCTTCCGCGATAGTCTGAGAGGGTTGTAGTTAGCTGCCGAAGTTGTTGTTCATACTGGCTAACCATTACTTTGGGCATGAATTTCCTGCACATATAGAGCACCCTGAGCCTTACCGTCACTCAATAAATATTTTGTATTACGCACCGTCGACCAACTTTTATGTCAAGAAGTACTTGTGAAACTGCCTTCTCGAAAGCTGGTAATCTCAACAGTACAACATCGTGTTTTTGAACATTTTTGATTAGCTATAAAAAAAGACTCGTTTAATAAGGAGAACACTATCAGTAACGCATTTTTTAGCGCAGCAACAGGTTCTTACATCAAGCCAATTGTGTCGGATTTCTCCAGAATTTAACATAACACTTCCCTCTAGACTAATGCCTGTATCATTGGCAAATACTAGCGTCCTATCTTTTAATACTTCCATCGGCTCAGGATGATGTTCGACTAATGCCTTGAAGGCTAACAAACAGCCTCTATAATGAGCTATATTCCATCCACAATCCCATATAATATTTTTTAAACCTAATTTTGAGCACAATATTTTTTCTAGCTTTTGTACTTCCTCTCTCATTGGTCTACATGCTTCCAACTTCACATGCACTTCGTTAATGTGTTTATCTAAATAAGCCCTGATCAATAACAGTTAAATTAAAATTCCTGTAACAAAGTTATGGCTATGCATACGAAAAAACAGATTTAATGCTCGTCTTACTTAAGAGTATCTGGCTCTGTATTAATTTTTCTTTTCATCAAAATAGACGCATAAATGGGATCATCTTCTAATTCCGAAAAATCTATGTTTTCTCCTGCATATCCTTTTCTTTGCCAAAACTTTGATTTATAGTTTGCGTTTTCTTTTGCCTGCTTCTGCTCTTCTATTTTGTCTACAAACGTCGTTGGTAGATCGCATGTTTTCAAAATTGAAAGAATAGTTTGTCTCAGATCTCTCTCTTTTAATTGTATCTGCACTAGAGTAAATTTACCAGCCTTGACTTCTTTCTCATCTTTGGAGCGTAAATAAAATGGCAACGTGGTAGGCCTGATGGGTCTGTGTTGCTGCAAACATTCTATGATCGAGCTTAGCTGCTTTAAGGAATTTTCATTCACTGTCTGGAAAATCGAAAGTACATTGAAGATGAAATTTATCATTCACTGTGCTCCAACAGATAGAGAAACGTAATTGAAGTGCTAAGCAAATTACAGAGTTAAGTATAACACAGATGTAATAACCATTTCACTTTCTCTGTTCTAAAAATACTCGCGAGTATGTTCGAGCTGAATTGCGTTGCCGATGACGTTTGGTAATTGTTCACGATATATAAATATACAAGTATTATTAATTAGAGAAACATACTTACTCTTTGTGTTGGATATTGACCGAAAAGGTCCGGATGAACTGTGAAATAAAAGGGTCGAAGTGCCGTCGACACTTCGCCTGTGCTTAGTGCTCTTACAGCGTCCCTTTTGCATAAACTGTCAAATAAACAAACTTTATTATAGTCCTATCGTAATCGTGTTATCACAATTCATTCAACTATCTTTGTAGTAACTTACCATCTTCCTAGGACACAAAACATTCTTGCGGCTCACCGTAATGTCATCACACGTCTGTATCGCGCACAAGTTTACCAGCTAAAACGCGATAAACATCGCACTTATCACTCATCCGAAAGCTTACCAAAACATCCTACGTCCTACTGTACCATGCGAATAACAAGTCCGTAACCAGTTACTCACCGTAACTGCACGTAACTGATCGGCCGGAGAGCACAATGCTTTTAGACATACAATAATCTTCGTTAAAAACTCAATGAACAACCTGCTTGAAACGATTGTTCATTGTTCCCGTTCTATGTCCGTAACATTGGACTTGAACCTCTTTCTTTTTGTCTAATCGATGGTAGGATTTGTATATGTATAGGTACAGGGTGGTCCAATATTTATAGTACAACTGAAAGGAATTACTATGCGAAAAACTAATTGCACTTCACTGTACGAGCTGCCGTTATTGAAAATTATTAAAAAAACTAGATACAGTTACAAATAGACACTTTGAAATACATATATAATTTCCACGAAAACAATTTATAGATTGTACCGTAGGGTATTGGGACATTCTGTACGTTATTTAAAAATAGATTGCACAAGAAAAATTACGCTTCATTAATCGGTTAATTTCATACTGTTGTTTATAGGTGGTGGGTGCGATTGCCCGAGACCGAACAGAATAACAAATTTGTGTATTATGTTTGAATGAGGTTTTTAATTTGTTTACAATACGATAACGTCAAGAAAATCTTCCTTGATATCAATTATCGTGAGAAGGTCCAGAAAAATCTATATTTGGAGAAAAACATTCGTAACGTATTTATGTATGCATCGTGAATAATTCGAGATTGCAGTTTTAAATTATTCAAGCATATAATAGGTTCCTGTCCTCGCACGATGCATTGTATTGCAAAACTTGCAATACGTCATTCACTAGCGCCTCGCGGTCGACTGTGTACGACGCCAGCTGTTTCTGCGTCTGTATGCGTAAAATCGGAATGGAGAAAGGAGTCCATTAGGATTACTGTAATACGACTGGCAGGGCCATCGATATGACTAATATATAATGGTGTATCTCTCGGGACTTGGATACAATAGAAGATTAGAGGAACATTATCAATCCTCTCGCAGTTGTCGTTCGTCGAACATGGTCTACACGGGATTCAATATACAAGTGACACGTGATTAAATTCAAAACTAATATTATCCATACTAGTTGCATTCAAAATGTAAAGATTTATTATCTTCCAAGTACGAGGGTTATCATTAACTGACGACTTTGCGGATTTCTTTCTATAATTTAGTGAGTCATTATAATATATATAATCAGTTTTGATCGATCGAAAGATTGCCGAAATTGTTTCCGTAATAAACATCGTATGATTTTTGTAACGAAAATGATTTTCTTGTTTTAGTATCACCATGTCGTACTCTATCAATAGACGGCCTTTGTTAGGAGGAGCGTCTGACAGTGAATTCGAAGATGATTTAGAAACGGAAGTTGACGACCCAACTGTTTCTGTCCCAGATGAGAAACCATTTTTAAAACAACACGAACCTCGTGATAGGTAAGAGTCTTTTATTTCAAATAAAATGATAACTAAATGTTGTTTCATTCACTGTCTGTTTTAGGTATAATCTTGCATATATAGTCTTTTATTTACTTGGCATAAACACATTGATACCATGGAGTTTCTTTATCACTGCTGATGATGTAAGTAACATATATCTTATTACTTAATTCATTGAATAATATCATGTGCATTTTTATTTCTAGTATTGGATGTATAAATTTAGAGAAATATCAGAGAATTCAACGAATCACATGAACTACACTCATGTAGAAAATTTGGAAAAGAGGACTGACTTACAAGCCAGCTTTACATCGTACTTAAGCGTGGCGAGCGCATTTCCAAACACATTTTTCTTAATTATAAATGCATTTATTAGTAAAAGGCAAGTAAAACTATTTAGTCATTGACAGAATTGTGTAACTTTCACAATTCCACAGAAGTTATATAACAAGATATTTATAATTCTAGAATTCCACTAACAATACGAATGGTGGGGTCTCAGTGCACAATATTATTGTTGTTCTTTATGACAACAGCATTTGTGAAGATAAACACAGATATGTGTATGTTATAAATAACACAAGAATTTTATATGGCGTCTAAAAAATGTTCTATTATTTTTCTAAAGTAGAAAATGTATTTTCATTTTAGGGCAAAATACATTTTTAACAATTACCTTGACCACAGTGGCAGTTGTGAATGGTATATATTTATATTTAAGGTATTGGAAAGTATTCTAATAGTTACTTGACACTAAAATTTTGCTTTGCAGCTGCAAGTGCAATATTTGGAGGTAGCTTAATGGGAATTGTTGGTCGCTTTTCCCCAAAGTATATAACTGCTATGCAAAGTGGCCAAGCTCTAGGAGGAATTTTGACAGCCATAACAGAGATATGCTCATTGTGGATCGGTGCTAGTCCTATACTCTCGGGATTAGTTTATTTTATCATTGGAGATATAATTTTGTTTGTGTCTTTGATGGCGTACATTATTTTAGAAAAAGCTGTGAGTAAATTAATCAAATGAATCACTTGTGCAGCAGCTTTTATAATGTATGATAAGCAGCTTATGATAATGATTCAAAGAGTGAATAAATTGTCTTTGTGTAGGCATTTTTCAAACATCATATGTTGGAAAGATCAGCTGGAGCAATAGAAAGAAATTATACTGTTACTGGAGAAGTAGCTTTTCCACAAGGCACTACAATTTCTTATATACGTATTTTAAAAAGAATTTGGCCATACGGCGTTAGCTTATTTTTGGTATTCTTTATATCTCTGTCTATATATCCAGCAGTTACTGTATTAGTGGAAAGTCAATACAAAGGAAAGGGGCATGCGTGGAATGGTGAGTCTAATTCGATGCAAATATAAATTTCAATGATTAATACTTTTCAATATACATTACAGATATCTATTTTGTTCCTGTGGTGACATACCTTATTTTTAGTATGGGTGACTATGCTGGCAGAGTATTGTCTGGCATTCTTCAATGGGTTCGTATATTATACATGTTATTATCAAACATACATATTTTACTTTCATATTTTTTATCATTAATATTGCATTGTTTTTTTTTTAGCCAAAAAACAAACCGTGGATCGTCATGTTTTTAAGTTTGATGAGGGTGATCTTGGTACCTCCGCTAATGTTTTGTAATGCTCAGCCAAGACATCATCTTCCTGTTTATATTAAGAACGATTTCTCTTATATTTTATTAACTATAGCATTTGCCGTTAGTAATGGCTATCTGTGCAATCTAACATTTATTTTAACTCCTGCGTAAGTATCGTAGCTTTTATCAAAAGTACTTTATGCTGCCTTATATTTTGAACATGATTCTTTAACAGGGTTGTAGAATCTCAAGAAAGAGAGATTGCATCTGCTATGATGGGAGCTTTCCTTGGATTAGGATTAACATCAGGTGCTACTCTCAGTTTAGTCATGGTGAAAACACTTTAATCTGCAGTATTTAAAAAAATGCAGATACTACGCAAGCGTTGATCTCACTGCCGATTATACAGTTGGAGACAGATAGGACCACAGGACCTGGAGTCCAAATAATATTAAACTGACAAGTAATGACGTTACTTGATACTTCTTGACAAACTTTATAAATGTGACGGTTGAGTCATCACATTAAATTATTTTCTACATACTCTTCGTATGAATTATGTACTTTATATTTAAACATTCCATTAACGTATAAAATGTTTTTACCATAAAATAAAGATCGTATATTAAATTTTATCACAAATTCCAAATACTACGTAAACAAGCATGAGGAATTAACTGATATAAGATATAGGATTAGCGATGATACATTTTAAGAATGCATTTATTCTTAAAGTTCGGAGTACAATAAATCACAATGTATATTTTAACGTTCGTGAAAAATAATTTAAGAAGTTTCTTAAATTATAATACAATATACAGTACAATATAATATTTACTGACTAGGTACGCATTACTTTTTTAACGCAAAATACATTAATTTGTATAATTGATAAATTTTAATGCAAAACAAACAAGTCTTCTAATTTCAAGGAGTTGTCAGTTGGCATGCTCATTTATTGGAGTAAGCATGACTCTCATGAAGGGTATTGCTTATTTTTACTAGTAAGTGGAACAAAAACAACACTAGTAAGCGACTTCTTCTTAATCTTTCCATCCATTGTCTTATCAATTTGTACTAATGTTTGATCAGAATTTTCTGGACCCATTGGTAATACCAGACGTCCTCCGGGAGCTAGTTGATCTATCAGCTGCAAAGATAATACACCATGAATTTAATGAATATTGTCAGAATCAGTTAGCTGAAAAGTTTCCTTACAGCTTGTGGCATCTCCTTGGCTGCTGCTCCCACATGAATAGCATCATATGGTGCCTTCTCAGGGTATCCCAATCTACCATCTCCAACTAAACCATTGCACAGTATTTAATATAATAAAAAATGTATAGCTCCAATATATTTATATCGAACAGCATTCAAATCCTATTTACCAACTAGTTCAAGACGACCGTTTTTGAGAAGCTCTGGTTTATCCCTCCTAATATTTTCTTCGGCAAATGCTTTAAGTTCAGGAATATGATCAATACCCACAACTGTTCCATTTGGCTCTAACATCATTGCCATGCACGCACTTAGATATCCAGAACCAGATCCAACATCCAATGCTTTGGCGCCATTGCGTAATTTGTTTTCAAGTATCTCCAAAGCATATGCATGCTGAAGTGTTTTAATTTATTTGGTTACGTTTATGCAACAGATAAACATAAGAGAAGTGCAATATTCAAATATAGCGAAACTTCGTGAAGTTTCATAAAATTGTACCATATGAGGTGCACTTATGGTTGCACCATAACCAATTCCTTGTGGAGAATCAACGTATGCATAAGAGGGATGGGTATAATTTCCTCTGTCCACAGCAGACATTGCATCATAAACTCTATCAGATTTAATTATCCTTGATTCTAACAAAAAAATTAGAAATGAATATCGATATTGTTACTCATACTTATTTACGATTATTTTTTGTGGTACTTACGTTTAAGATGTTGCACAAGTTCTTTGTTATTTGTTGCACAAAATCTGCCGGACCAAGCCATTTCATAGGCATTCGCCGAAAATAATAAACTAATTAGTACGAAAATAAAGTATGTTGTGTAGTGGGGCTGAATTTTGAGGCCGTATGTTACGACTTTTTAAAACACCGGTCAACCTGTCGTTGCGAGCGTTCACAATACAATTGAACGTTGTCGCGACAAGGCGTGTTGATATCTCTTTAATGAAAGGGAAGATTGACAATACTATATTAAAATATAATTGGTATTCGGACAATATTTAAAGTCAAATTCTTTACGATTATAATGTGATAAAAATTGTCGAAGTGATTCCACTGTAAACGTAACCTGTTAGCAACGTTCTATAGAAACAGAATTTTCTGACTATCCGCAACGTAAAGTTAACGTAACTGTTACGTCAAATGTTGCAAGCGCGAAACTATTTCGCGACTGTGCTAATGTAAGCTTTGCTTTTCCCAACAATCGAGAAAATTGAACGCACAGCGATAGATTGACATATATAGATTTAACAAATTACAATTTCGTAACTTTCAATTAAACTGCACCGCTTGTTGCACCGCAACTTGTCATGCTGTTATTATTATGAACTGTTGAAACAGAGACGAGGTGCACGGCTAGATCTACCACCTTATTTGATTTCGTAGTTCAAAGTTGACCACTTCATCAATCCACGAATTCAAAGTTTGCTAAAGTGTAGGAATAGACCAGTCTTGCTATATGTAGAACCCAGATGACCAACAACTTTGCCAAAGCGGTGCTACTGGTATATATAATTGATCGCTAAATAGATATCTATACAAATTGAATGAACTGCAAAAATGTCTTCGTAATTGTTTCGCGCCAATTTTTATACAACATTTCTACGCAACTTCTTTACGCATGTCATATAAGAATGCGCACAATGCAGCGCAAAATAAGATGCGTAGTAAACGTGTAGGATAAATTTGCTTTGAGATGGTACATCAAAAAGTTGTTATTTCATTTCAATCTTGTAATATTTAATAATTTTTTAATTCTACTGATAATTAGTGCATATGCAAGATTGACAAAAATAATATGGACCTCGGTCCACACCCATAACACATGTTACAACAGAATTTATACTCAATTAATTGGTTATTAATTATTTTTAATAGATTAGTTTGAATCTGCCGATAAAGGATCTATTTTATTGAGAAAGGAGATAATTCTGTATATAATCAAATAAAGATATAGAGTAAAATTTGTTAAGATGAAAAAACATTTTAAGAATTCGTTACAGTTTACCTAACTTAATATCGACAATCATTTGAAATTCAATTGAAAATTCGCGGCTTTTTTTAAGCAGGTCAGTCAAAAGACTGTCGGTAAATATATAACGGTAAAATCGTGCCAGGAATATCAATCTATTCTCGCGCATAGTTTATGGGCCATAGTCTGAGAAACAGTAAAAAAACTATACAGGGTATATTAAAATTATTGTAACTCCGGGAAATGAGAGATTCCCGAGGTGATTTGGAGTAACTTTTTCCTTAGCGAAAATGCAATTGTTTGCGAATTATTACCAGCATAATTAACAGGAAAAACAGTAGCCAATGAGAGGAGGGCGCGCAAATTTTCAACGTGATGCAAGTAAACGTGCTCAGGTAAACGTCCAGCGGCATGTTGTTTTTCAATTAGTCAGTCTGTTGTTGTCATTGTAAGTATGTAGTTGAGTTTCGGAAAACGCTCCTCGGAAATATTCTAACTAAATTTTTCTGATTCAAAATGGACTTCCATTGAT